>NC_135225.1:16313684-16613684 GCF_052324685.1 Brachyhypopomus gauderio
GATACAGGTTAGTAAATCAGTCTTTCCTTCTGTGTTTACATGTGTGAGCGCGCATGCCTCAGAGAAATAAATATAGCCTACACCTAAATGATGGTGAAAATTGCAATCAGTAGGTGAAAATATCTCATTTAGTTTATGCCAGAAATAAAAAATATTGAATGTATAAGTGATCGTGAAAAGAACGTGAACGTGGGTTTGTCTGGGTAAAAGTGGGAAATGTCAAAAGCATGGCTGAGGTGATTAGCTGAGGAAGTCGAATGTCTCTCCAACCATTTCACCTATTTACACTGGACTGCAAATCTCTTGGAATGTGTCAACCACGGACGTAGTTTTGGGGGGGGGACGGGGGGGACATGTCCCCCCCACTTTTTCAAAAGCCGGTTTTGGTCCCCCCCAGTTTTTACAGTTAAAACCAAATATTTAAGTAGCGACGAAGTCATGTCCCCCCCACTTTTTAACGGTTAAAAAAACAATATCCAAATAGCGACAAATCTAGCACTAGGATCATGCAGCTCCGAGCTCCCCCCCCCCCCCCCCCCGCTCAACAATTTTTGTTCACAGCGCTCAACAATTTTCATTCATCCCCCCCCCCCCCCCCCCCCCTCAACAGTTCGCCACCCCAGGTTGTGTCCCCCCCACTTATGAAATCAAAACTACGTCCATGGTGTCAACAAAGTCGTTAATATCTCTCTCTCTTTTTCTCTCTCTCTATCTATCTATCTATCTATCTATCTATCTATCTATCTATCTATCTATCTATCTATCTATCTATCTATCTATCTGTCTATCTATCTATCTATCTATCTATCTATCTATATATCTATCTATCTATCTATCTATCTCTCGTTTATTATTATGTTTTCCAAATGCTGCGATAAAGTAAAAATATTGCAAAAAAAAAAGATTGTTTTCAAGAACTGTCAAAACTCATGAAGGAACAGCTACGTCGAGAGATCACAATTCTGTCACAGCACCAACATTTTAAATTTCATATGAACGGAGTTATCTAAAACTCCCGAATGCTTAATTGAAAAATAAATGATGTAGGCTATTATGAACTACACAGTCCATCATCCATTCATCCATCGTCCATTTACGAGACATTCTCCGAATCAAATGTTCAAATCAGACCACGAGACTTCTGAAGTAAGAGATAAGCACGCTGTCCTTTGCTGATTGATGCGTATAATGGAGATGTGTCACAGTTTCATGTCAAACACATCTGGAGGTCATGTCGGGGTTTATTCCCTCACTGTTTTGACACTTACTGTAAAATGCCCCCGTTTCTGTGTTCACTGTGGAGAGTTCACGTGTAGGAAGCCAGCTCACTCCGCTCTCTCCCTCTAACAAGTCTGTGACTTCCTGCCATGAAAAATATACAAGAGTCTAACTTAAGCAGTGAGGACATCTGCCATCTAACAGAGACAGACAGAGACAGAGAGAGAGCAAACAGACAGGTACCTGGAGGGCAAAGAGGTTACTATTATTACATGTTCATAAGAAAACACAACTCTCTGTTTATTTTGGCCTCTTCTTTGGAATCAATATTCATACACAAACATGGAAACTTGTCTGTGAAAAATGTTCTCTGGAGGCTTAATTAAAACCACAATTTTTATGTGTTGTTATTGTTTTTTAAATATCACACTAAATAAATAATAAATAAATGGATGTTTTAACCAATAAAAAAGAAAATAAACATAGTCAATTCAGAAAACTGTCTATATATCCTTTCACCTAAACTGCTGACAATTTAACAGCTAAGTGACATTTTGTATTCATGCACTCACTGACTCATAATTCTCATGTTATCTTTATTCTAAAGAGCCAAAGCACACAGAAAAATATAATTGTTTCACTCATTCCTTAAGGAAGGTACTGTGTGTTTGTTGATGACTTACTCGCCTGAAATCTATAAATTTTGGGTTTACTTGGAAGATTGCTATTTTTCAGGCTTAGCGAGTTGAACCTAAACATTTTCAAAACATTGAAAATGTGACCTTGTCCTTCCTGTACTGTACAGTACTACTATACCCACCCAGTTGGTGCTATGACATCATCCACATCTGGTCTTAATAGAACATCTATGCCACTTCTGAGTTTGCATGCACAAGTATGACTTTATTAGGAGTTTTGGTGGTTTGGAAATCCACTGGCTACCTATCATAATGTGCTGTGTTACAGTTGAGGTCTGTAATTAAGGTTTTGGCCTTGATAGAAATTTCACCTGTGTAGACTGGCTGTTGCCTGATCATATTCCTCTGTTTTCTAATGTGCCAGGGCTGTGTGGACAAACAGAGGGTAATTGGTATGTTACGTCAAATGGAGAAGTTACTAAAAGGACAGGAGATCCGTTTCACAGAGGGCCTTCGAATCATGAAGTCCAAGCTCACCAGCCTTCAGAACTCTGTTTCCAAGTTTCCACAAGCAGACCAGTCTTCATGTATGTATGCAGTGCTTAATGCTTATTAATGGTCATTAATGCATATTATCACTTTAAGAGAGGGTTGTATCATCAGAGTCTTGGTCACAGAAAGCAAACAAAACAATAATTAAATATAAAGGAGGATATAAACCTAATTTGAGATAAACATCTCTTTCTTGGCTCTTGATGGATTCACAGACATTCATCAGTCTCTGTTTTGGTTTCTAAAACATGAAATCAGTCAGTAGTTTGGATTATGTTCTGTGTTGAAATGTTTGTGTTATGCAGATTTCACTGTGGGCTCAGTCTCATGGAGCAGGTGGCTGTGATGGAAATGAGGCAGCTGCTAATTCACACTTAAAACCCACTTCAAAAGGGTTTTAGTAAAGACATAAAATTGCATGGTCTACATAAGCTGCATTGTATTTTACTGCATAGTCCTCTGGTGTCATAGACCTAAAGACAAGCATGCATAAAATTTTGCTCTCAACTAGTGTAGCACACTTATTGCATATATGCCTTAATGTGATGCAAATTGGTAATTTTTACATTCAGCTGCAAGAAAAGAAAATGTAAAGTGTTTGGAATGATGATTCTCCTAAACAATGATCTCACTCCTAAACAGTGATTAAACAGTGACAACCTTAATAGGCTTATGTTTAATCTTATTTAACAAACAACACAGTGTGTTATATTGCCAAAACAATAATATAGGACATTGAATAAAAAGAAAATTAACCATTATATTTAGTAAGTAATGTTACTTCCTTTACTGGCAATAACATCAGTGTAACTGTTTTTGTAATATTTTTATGTTGCGTAATCTAACCTATTTTAAGTTTTGGATTGCAAACAGATGTTTTGACATCTGCTGTAGAATTTCCTCACTGGCCTCTCAATAATTGCAAATTGTCAGTGCCCTGAAGCCACAAATTCGGATGAGGTTTTGATGGACTCAGTTCAGAAGGGGACTAAACTGACTGATGCCTTGCTCCAGGCTTTGATGTTCCTTTTTGATCTGTGATCACTGAGGTCAACTCCAGTAATCTCATTCCAACCACACTATAAGGGTTTTCACAGGCCTTTTCTGATATGAAGCCAGTATGTTTTTCAAACCATTTGCAATGCAGCTTTGTATCACATATTTAATCCTGTATACTTCAGAATGGATGTAGAAGAAATTTAGATCATTCACTCTAAATGAAACAATGGGCAGTTTATTGCATCCATGCTGATTCCTAGTAATGCATGTTACACATGGCACAACTTTCAAATGTGAATCTAAGCAGGAAGCTTGACCTCTGAACTGCAAAGTAACACAACATTCAATATCATTAAAACACCAAACTAAAATATACACTAAACTCTAAAAAAGACCTCATGTATAAAAATATGGAATTCCACTTCTTAAAATTTTAATTGCTTCCTTGCTTCAGAATGAGAGGCACATTCATCAGTGAGGAGAGGATGGAATCCAGTTCCTTCTCTAAACACGCTTTAGCTCCACCAGAGAGGAAGTACAGTTGTGTCGTTTGGCAGTGAGAGTCTGTGCCATCAAACATTTCAGCATTGGTGTGCAACAGCCTTCAGAGGGTTGTGCTTGGCTGTGGGAACAATCTGGCAGCAGCCACAGCATGGCAGACCTTGATGAAAACAACTCCTCTGCACCTATACTGAGATATGTTGGGATAAAAACTTTGTTGGCCAATATTTATTCAATATTATTAGTTAACTTGGCTTTAAGAATACAGGGAATTCCATTAAAATGCTTTCTGCTTGGCTCTGTTTGTAGTATAAAGCTGAGGTGCTTTTCAGGTGCATTGATCGAGTGTATATACCTATGCTTGTGTCTGTAATGAAGATGTCATGAAGGCTGTGTTCCTGTTATGTTCATGCAGTGTTGCACATGATCTAACCTCTGTTTCTTCTTTGTCTCTTCTCTGTCCCTTCCATTCTTCACCCCCCTATCCCCATCTTCCTCTCATCCTACTCTGAAAGATAAGACTTCATATGATAAATGACTCCACTTCCTTTTTCTTTGTAGCATCTTCCTCTTGTCCTGCTCTTGAAGCTCCAGCTCATGGGAGGAAGTTTGGCTCCAAGTATCTGGCAGGACATGAGGTCCACTTCACGTGTTCTCAAGGATATCACCTGGTGGGGCCGGGAACACGCGTGTGCCAGGAGAATGGCAGCTGGAGTGGGCTCAGTGCAGTCTGTAAAGGTCTGTAGTGTTAGCACCTAATTTAACACATTGACAAACACAGACATATTTAAAATGGCATTTTTTGTATGTAGTGCTGGCTACTAATCAATAATGTCTTTCTACTGAGGTCAGAGTAAAGAATGTGAACCTGTTCAGCATCTAAGTAACAATG
This sequence comes from Brachyhypopomus gauderio, assembly GCF_052324685.1. Lineage (NCBI taxonomy): Eukaryota > Metazoa > Chordata > Actinopteri > Gymnotiformes > Hypopomidae > Brachyhypopomus > Brachyhypopomus gauderio. The sequence continues at coordinate 16,318,485 of NC_135225.1, forward strand.
TGCAAATGTGCAAAGACAATCATGCCCAGATTGTGTTCTGTTTCTTACTTATTTGAATGCAAAAAGAAGCAGACCTAGATAAAAAGATTTAAAATGCAGGGTCACCAGGTATAGTCATTTTTGGCACCAGAGATGAAGTACTGCATTTGAAGAAAGGGAAAATTGTTCTTTTGCCAAAACATTCTTTTGCTAAATAAATTAATTATAAAGACCAGACACTATCTTTTTCTGGCTGACCATATTATTCTGCTAAAGCATGGAGTAATTCTCTTAATCCTAGTCAGATCTTGGTGAGCTAATGTCTAATAGTTCATAAGACTCAATGTGAACACACACACACACACACACACACACACACACACACACACACACGCACACACACACACACACACACACACACACACACACACACACACACACACACACACACACACACACACACACAGGTAAGGCATGGGAAAAGAAAGAGAGTCATTCTTCTCACTGAATGAAGCTCTCGTTCAGATGGCATTAAATATCCTGAAACACAAAAAACACCTGCACTCACATTCCTGCTCAAGTCTCTCATGATCTCTCCTTCGCCCACACAGCCCCAGACCCGCACTTGGCATGGCTACTGTAAAAAGAGCTGTCCCCTTTGCTTCTGCTTCTGCCAGGACCACAGAGACCCCAACTGCCCTGTGTGTCAGAATAGACAGACTTTATAGGCATACTTCATCAAAAACTCAACTGTGGTCAAAAATGAATGACAGGAACTTGTGAATTGAGTTATTCATTTGTGATGCTATCTAGCTCCCCGCCTGCTTACATTCATGATAAGAATGTTAGTATTTGGTGGGTTAAATTTCCCTTTACCTCAATACACACCTCAATACAAGTGTACCCTATGTTTGCTAGCATGAAGGTATGCTAAGCATGCTCTTGATGGCTTCCTTCAGTGTCGCAGCTGGCAAGGGGCTTAGACATTCCAAGTAAAACAGTGGGACAGATCATGCTGCTGGTATATGTTTGCAAGAAAAACTTTTATAATATCTATATGTTTGAGCTTCCAATTATGTAGATTTGGGAGTCTAATGATTATGTATTTGGAACTCCCAAAGGCAGAAAGAAAAAAACAAAACAAAAATATGTCTGTTGGAAGGAGGGCTTGTACATCTGTGAATCCTCGCGCCTGAACCCTCCAGGGAAGGCACATAAACATGGGAAGGATTAGGAACATGGCAATCAGAAATTCCATGCCCAAGGAGTGTAGAGAAAGCCAAAAGCTTAGATTTCTTCCTACTTCTTTCTCAGTCTCTCCATCATCTATTTTTCCATAAATTTCTCTGTTTCTGTCTTTATATTTCCATATTCCCTCTCACCTCTCTCTCTCTCTCTCTCTCTTTCTCTCTCTCTCTCTCTCTCTCTCTCTCTCTCTCAGACACACACACACACACACACACACACACACACACACACACACACACACACACATACACAGACAGACACTATAAACATAAGTATTAATGTTGATCAGGAGTAGCTGGACATTTAGAAGATTAAAGAAATACAACTGCATTGCTCTTAAACTACTCCACTTTTCCTCCACTTTTCCTCCATTGATTCACTTCAAGTTCATGGTTTGTGCTTTTGAATGAAGAACTTAGTATAGCTCAAACAACTCATGCGACCACACACTCCAATAACCGAAAACAGCTTTGAAAATGGCAAGTGCATATGAGTCCACATCAGAGTGACTCCCATAATCAGTTCATGAAAGTAAATACTGTGCTATCTCAGTAGATACTGTAATATCTCTTCATCTCCAACCAACATGTGGTAGACATATTACTGTTGCCATCTATTAGGGGATAGCCACACTGCTTAATTCTCCCCATTAGACCAGAGAGGAATATACAGGGCTCAGTGGCAGTAGAAGCAGAGTATGTGTGGTTGCTGTGAAACCGTGAGTCTGGCAAAGTGTTTTTGTTAGGGTACCAATAAGCTTCTGTGGATGCAAGCTAATGAGAATGGCTTAAACAGCAAACATTTTGGAATAACATAGTGGCCCTCGGTGACTTTTATTCTAAACAACTGTGTGCCTCATTTTTGGCATTCCAAAAAGGTCACTTTTCCTTACCCTGTGTAATGTTACAAGAGAAATGTGAAAAATGTGGAGTATGCCTAGTCTCTCAGCAGTATGGGTACTTTCCACTAATTCATTGCTCTAAGCAAACATATAAGACATAAGCATATCTCTTTTATGCAGCATATAATATATGTTACCTGATAAGAAATATATTTTATATAAAAGACATGTGACAGATCAGTTTGCATGGTTATAAAGGTTTTCCTAAGCATATAATAACCTCTGTGTTTACTGCAGTGCACACAGATGTGAGTTTGTGTGCTAGCAACCCCTGCTTGAATGGTGGCACCTGTGTGGAGGGACCAAGCCAGTACAAGTGCACCTGTCCTCACAACTGGAGCGGGAACCACTGCCAGCACCAGACTCAGACAGGTGAAAGTGGTCAATCAATCAAAATTTATTTATATAGTGCTTTTTACAACAGTTTGTTGTCAAACAGTTGTCACACAGCAGCTTTACAAGTGAGCAAGCCAAGGGCGACAGTGGCAAGGAAAAACTCCCTAAGAGCATGAGGAAGAAACCTTGAGAGGGGGGGGGGGCATCCTCCTTTGGCAAACACCGTCACCATTACAACAATAGGGAGATACATAAACAAAGAAAATATGGGAATTATAAATAATTCTCATCTTTGTGTGTATTTATATACGTGTTCTCTATGTAATTCTTATTCAGTCCTAAACTTCTTGATGTTTGGTAATAGTAGTCCAGGGCCATGGAGATACAGTCACAGCAGGGGAGAATTCAGGGTGGTGAGAGGGGCCAGGGCAGTGGGTTTATCCTTCATCCACAGCTGGTTAGGCAGGTGGTATCTGGCCCAGGGTGGATATCAGGAAAGGCTCATCTCTCCTCGTTTCAGTATTTCTTGGGTAGGCCAGCAACCATTTGGAAACAGAAAAGAGGGAAAATTAGCTTTGGGATCATATGTGGGACAGAGGAAATTCAAACTTCTGAAGTGTGGCATTAAATTATTACAGCCTAGCTAAAAAGGCAGATTCAGAAGGTAACACAGACTTGGGAGCATTCTGAGATATTGGCATCCACCCACTACACCGTCAACAAACTTGAGTGACCACGTGCAGTGACTGGATGACAGCACCAGTGCACCATAAAACTAGGGCTGAACGATTTTGGAAAATAATCTAATTGCAATTTTTAATCTATAAATTGCGATTGCGATTTAAAATCGCGATTTTTTCCCATTGTTCCACTTCAGGAAACTCTGTTTCGGCATTTTTTATACAGCTCAGATACAGGGTTGCGGGGGGGGGGGGGTGTAAACAGAGGCGGTCTTTGCATAGAGGCGTTGCTAGGCAATTGCCTTGGGCCCCTCCCACTGTAGGGCCCCCTTGTCTAGCTAAAGCCAGGTTCACACTACACGACTTTTCAGTCATCAGGTTTTTGTGCCGTTCGCACTACACGACTGGTTGTGCTGTAATCGCGAGTCTTTCAGTTGTTGTGGCTTTCACACTACATGACTGATCGGTGACGTGGGCTCACGAATTAAATCGCCGACTCATCTGGCTGCCGTCCAAAAACACGAGAACACGAAAATGAAACACTCGCGAGAACCAGCAACACCACGAAGAAAATAAAAACAACGTACATGTGCTCCACGTTTTCGTTATTATTATTATTATTTTTACCGTTTAACCACTCCATAGTCCCAAATTGCCAGAATTATTTCATCTCTCCGTTGCAGTGAACATATAGTCAATCGCACTATTTCTCCAGTGCTGTCACAATAACTTAAACACAGTCTTGTAGTAAAGTTGTATGAAGCTAGACGCTGCTGTTGACTCACAGTCGCCGACTGGGCTAGATATGAAACATGCTAGATATCTGCCGGTCGTCTGCGATGAGTTGGCGGCCACTCGGCGACGGCTCGGCGAGCGTCTTTCAGCAGTTCACACTACACGACTGAGCGAGCGCCGAATGATCCCCGATTTGCGTCCGACCACAGTTTCTGTCGGCGATCTACAAAAACAGTCGGCGACTGAAAAACCAGCCTAAAATCTTGTAGTGTGAACCTGAACTTATTTCTCGCATATTAATGTTGATGGGCCCCCTAGCTAAATTCGCCTTGAGCCTCCAAATTGCTAAGTCCGCCACTGGGTGTAAAATGGACTAAATTTAAGTATTATTATTATATCGTGATCGATCGATCGCCTGTGGTTGGCGCCAGAGCGAACTACTATTTTTTTAGTCTAAGACGCTCAATGCGTGAGAGTTGGCAGCCCTGCAGGTATAGCAACTTGGCTAAAATATGTGCGTGAGGGCGTTTGGTAGCGCATATCCAGTGTGTTTAACAAAGCCATGAAGCCGGGCTTGTTCACTATATTAACGGGCATCATGTCTTTCACTATGAACTCCGTTACTGCCCGAGTTATTTCAGCGTGGCGCTTCGAATTACATCCATAAGGAGTTACACTTTCAAACGGTTCGGTCAGTGAACCCTGTCTGCTGGACCGCGGTCAAGCTATCCGCGCTTTCGCGATTCATCCGTGGTTTAAATCTTATTGCGCCTATATGCGTGATTTTACGGTATTTCGCTGCTCACCCCATACTAAAGCTGTATAAGCGCAGAGAAACACTTTGGCGTATTTGAAGATGCAGCACTGGTCGTTGGCATTTTAGCCTTACAAATATCATACGAGGCTTTGTGGTGTTTTTTTAATGCTGAATGTTTGTAGTGTTACCTCGCGTCGTAGCAACAGTAGCAAGGCATGTTTTGCAGGGTACCTGACGTTGAGCAGCATCTTTTTAAAAGCCAAAGTAATTTCACACAACTTATGTGCTGCCCCTCTTTGGTATTAGACTTTCAGTTGTGTCAGCTTCTGTCGAGCCTGAAGCCGTTGTGCAACAAGTTAAAGTGCGCTGTGTTAACTTCACTTCTCCACCTCCCTGCCTCCTGCTCGGGTTTGCTCCATTCGTCCTCGGCTCGGCTCGCTCCCAAGTCACGTGACCAGTTTAAATCGCAGCCTGTGCAATTAGACAATCGCGTTTTAAAAAATCGCGAAATTATCGCAAATGCAATTAATCGTTCAGCCCTACATAAAACCCTTCCTCCATGAACCCCTGGATCTGTAACCTTTATCTAAGGGGGCACATTAATTACCAAACACTAAACTAAATAAGTAAGTTTTCAACCTAGTTTTTGTCAGAGTCTGGGACATATTCTGGATGGTTATTCCATAGTTAAGGAGCCTTATAAGAAAAGGCTCTTCCCCCTGCTGTTACTCGGAACTAATTGTTGGAACTAATAAGAGGCTAGCACCCTGTGATCTTAGTGGACGTGAGGGTTCATAATAGGAGATAAGTTCCTGGAGGTAATCAGGAGCAAGCTCGTGCAGTGCTTTATAAGTCAGTAGAAGAATTTTAAAATCAATACGGAATTTAACTGGGAGCCAGTGCAGGACTGATAGGACTGGCATAAAATTTTCTAGTTCTAGTCAGAACTCTGGCTGCAGCATTTTGAACAATTTGAAGTTTATTGAGATTGCTATTTGAGCATCCTGACAGTAATGAGTTATAGTAGTCTAATCTGGAGCTAACAAAGTGGTGTTCCCACTGTGGTTATTTCTCTGATTTTGTCATTTGGTTTTAAGGAATACTTTCACCTAAAATATCTCACAGTACTAAGTACTGCTAACATTGACGAACCACTAGCAGCTGGTCAGCCTTAGACACATTTGTGTTGACCAGTCCCTAATAGGTTTTATGAGTCATGAAGCCACACTAGAGTTTTTTTTGTGAGATATTAATTTAATCTGAATTCTTGTGTTGCATGATAACAGATGTCATTGTACTGTGATGTCACCAGTTTATACATGTCCTGTTTTGAGTTCAATGTGTGTATAATTTGCCTAAGCCTCTAGCAAGTATGAATAGTTTCACAAACATGTAATCTGGATGAACTCACCAGCATTTGGTGCATATTTTTGAGCATTTGAATAAAAAATATATATATTTTAAATGTTGGTTTACCTATGTGTTGTCTGGTGTGTTGTTTTATGCATGTATATGCTTTGTCTTGTATGTGTGACTGTGCGTTTTTGTGTTTGTATGTGTCTGTGCATGTATGTGCGTATATATATATATATATATATATATATATATATATATATATATATATATATATATATATATATATATATATATATATACTGTATATATAAGCACTTGTGTGCATGTGTGTCATTGTTTTTTTTTTTTTTTTTTGCCCATCTCGGTGTGCTGTGCTCCTGTGCATATATGTGCACATATGTGTGTGTGTACGCGTGTCTCAGTGGTGGGCTGGGCTTCGGCCACCAGCCACAGGGTGAATAATAAGCCTCTCTCGCCTCCCCTCTTGCGCTCAGCTCCCCCAGAATGGAGTGTGGTAGATGACCCAGCATTCAGCCGCAAGCCCCGCTGCGCCAAAGTGGAGCGAGCTCAGCACTGCAGCTGCGATGCCGGCTTCCACATGAGTGGCACATCTGACAGCAGCATCTGCCAGGGTACTCCCCACCTTCCCCTTCCTAACCTGCTCCATCTTTAGAAAACTAACTACACTACAGGGAGAAAAGAGGGGCATAGTTTCACTTTGTGGAAATATTTTTGTCCTAAGACAAATAAATGAACAGTAACATTTCTATATATTTTCTATCCACTTTGAAATTCAGCTAATTCCCATAGCTTTGGGGTGTCCTGCTCAGTATTCCTTTGCAGTATCTTATTCCAACTTCAAGTTCCATGATAATAAATAATCCATTAAAGACTCAAACTGGAGGGCCCCAGACAGCCTCTTTCTTCTCAATCTATACCTTTTTTTATTTCTGTATATTTGTCACTTTTCAGACCTTCTACTTCAGAAATTCTGCTTCTCTTTGCATCTCTACCATTTCCTGTCCATCTTTCTCTCATAATTGGTTTTCCATTTAATATGTATGAGCATATCATCCTAGTTAATCTTTTCCTTCCTCTCTCTTACAGATGTAAATGAGTGTGAGGTGTACAAGGCAGATGGCAGCGGTCTGCTGTGTGCCAGCGTATGTGTAAACATCCCGGGCTCCTTCCGCTGCACATGCCCTAGCGGGTACAAGCTGCTGGCAGATCGGAGAAGCTGTGAGGGTACGTGGTACCAGTGGTGATAAAGGTCTAATCCTTTACTGCTAACTGTTAGATTACAGTGATAGGCAGAAGGGAGAGGTCATTTGTGAAATCTGCTGGGTGATTCTATAGAGAAGCAGCTCACTGGACTTGAATAATCTCCAAGGTGCATTCATCAGTTGCCCCTCGATGCCCCCAGAACGATTGTGGGGAAAGCGTATAAAAGAAATCACCGCCATGTGAACGCACGGGGAACAAACCAGGATAAACTCAAAGAGTCGTGGAATACTCAACGCAAGAAGGGAGAAAATAAATAAACTCAAACAAAATAACTAAGGATGCCAGGGGAAGTAGCAGTAAATAATAAAAATCCCTTCCCAAAAAAACCAACAACCCAACAGAAAAAAACATAGTGAAAGAAAACCCGAGAGAGGCCAGGGAGCGGCGCAGGAGTAAAAGCACTTGAATAAGCAGTGAGAGAACTTGCTGACAAGACACCAAACAAGCAGAACACAATACCAGAAAAAGGGTTGACTGTGTGAGCATAGCATAGGGCAACAAACAATTCAGCAATCAGACCCTGCCCACTGCCTACCTTAAATAGGGGACGAGACAGCTGCAGGTCATCACTGCTGATTGTGCCTGAGTTGTCGTGAGCTGGCTCGTGAGCTTCCTAGCGGGAACTACCCTGGAACCAGCCCTGACACAAAGGCCCAAAGGGACCACACCATTCTTCTCTGAGCTCGTGGCTGCAGCCTCCAGGGTTGGCCTTACTCATTTTTTTTTTCTCTCTAATTCTCCGTTTCTTCTTTTCTTCCCTCCCTGGTTGCCCTGTACTGCTCCAGATGTGGATGAGTGTCTTGCACAACAGCACAACTGCAGCCACGGCACCACCTGTGTCAACACCGGGGGAGGCTTCCGGTGTGTGAACCCCGAGTGCCCACGTTCCCACGCAAACATCAGCTACGTCAAGACCTCGCCTCTGTGAGTACCACAATAGCATCTCCACCACTCAAACAGAGCGCAACATGTGTATTGTCCAAACCCCTATTATGTATGGTAGTTTAATTTTCTTTAGGATGATGATGCTTAACCAGCTTTAGAAAATGAGTTGCATTTGCCTCTTTCCTGGTTGATGTTATAAGCTATTAAAACATATAGGTAATTTAGGTAAAATTAATATATTTTTAAAAGTATATTTTAGTAATATAGACTGGAGCGCACTCATGAGAGATACCAAGACTCAATAACTTGTCACCATCCTGTGACCTTATGTGGCAAGCAAGCAATTAGTCTAACTGAACTAATTAGGGGAAGGCTCAGCAGGTATGACAAGGAACTATTTGCAAGTAACTAAACTGGACTTTACATCCAGTTTGTGCTATATGTGTTTAGATTTTTATTGCTGTGGTTTCTCTTTGTAGGCATGCCTACCTTGATATCTTTTCAGAAGCCATTTATCTTCAGTATACATAATTATTGTTAAAACTAACATATTTGATCATAATTTGCCTATTTGCTACGTCACTATATAAGTATATATATATGTATGATATATAAGTATATATAAGTATGATTCATTTTGTTTATAAGCACTATTACATTTTGCTCATAGGGGTCTTGAACTACATTTCTTTAAATGTAATGTTTCTGGTAAAAAATACAGTTAAATGTGGAAAAAAGTGCTCATTAACCTTCTAATTCAATAAGCATGTGTGAAGAGCAAGGCTAGGCTTCCAGCAAACAGGTCAGAGATTGGCCAGTAATGACGTAGCTAGTAATTGTTCCAAAGTTCCAAGAATGTTCCTCCTCTAATGTTCCTTTTAGATAATGAGAACATTGTTCTTAAATGTTCTGTTAATGTTCATTGGATCCAGGTTTCTTTCATGGCATTCATGGAATGTTTTTTACTTGGTTATTAGACCATTCAATAACATGTTCTCAGAGTGTTACAGCTCAGATGTTCTGGGAGAATTTTGGGTGACTTGTTTTCTTCATGTTCATGGAACATTTTTTATTAGTTGTGAAAATGTGCTACAAAACATTTTCAGAAAATTACAGGTCAAATGTCAACAGCCATAGTGATCAGTTTTATTAGAAATTACTTTCCAATAACATTGCAAACAGAATATTTAATGGTTAGAGTCTGAGAACTTTAATCAAGAACATTATGATGTTCTATCAATGTTATTTTCTGAACATTTCTTCCTAACATCATGAGATTCTTCAAATCACATTAGCCAAGGTTCTAGCAATGTTCCCTATTAGTTGGGAGGTGTGGAAAAAGGCAAATCTGCTTCAAATTTCAAAGTAACTCCAAGTGAAAAACCTTAAATTTCATGTTGGTTTGAGAAGCATTTCTGATTAAACATAAATCAATAGAACAAAGGAAAACACAGGATAAACCTTTAGCATGCATTTTATGCAAGAAAGGAGTTGTTACATATTATAGGTCTATCCAAATTCGAAAACTGAAGTGACAATAAAAAACAATTCTATTCTCTTCTGGTCACATATCATTGAGTTTTGCAATATCCATACTCTATCAATCAGAACCTGAGAGGTGTTTACTTTTAACCAAATGGTATTAATGACTTTGCTCTGAAAAAGTAATCCAATGTCTGAAATAAATTAGATATAAATAAAAGTTACAACAACATAGAAATAATTTCACCTTAAGAATTCATGGAAAAAAATGCCAAATAATATTTTGGTATGTTTTTTGACTTTATATTTATTGCCTACTCAAATAACTGCCCCTAGACATAATTTGAGTTCGATCTTTTTTTATTGTGTTTAATTTATAAACATCAAAAATATTGTCCATAGTACTTGACAGATACTGCAGATGTAGTACACAGAGATTTGATTAAAAAAGTAAACTTTTCTTGTAGTGTAATATCCCTCTCCCCCTTGCAGCCAGTGCGAGAGGAACCCCTGCCACATGGAGAGTCGCTCATGTCCTCTGGCACCCAAAACTATCTCCTACCACTACCTCTCACTGCCTTCCAATCTCCGAACTCCTGCCACGCTCTTTCGCATGGCCACTGCAGCAGCGCCGGGCCGACCCGGCCCAGACAGCCTGCGTTTTGGCATTGTGGGAGGGGGAGATGCCCGTGGCCTGTTCGTCATGCAGCGCTCGGACCGGCAGACTGGGGAACTGATCCTGGTTCAGCCACTGGTTGGACCACAGGAGCTCAGTGTGGATGTAGACATGGCTGAGTACTCAGACCGTACTTTCCAGGCCAAACACCTGGCCCGGGTACATGTAATCGTCTCCCCACATGAGTTCTAAAGTGGAGGCATTGCATGCATGAGCTGTTGATTTCCCTTGCTCTTTTATTGGCTGTTTAAGAATTCAGCAGTTTAAAGAAATATTTTACCTAAAATGATACAATGACTAGCGATGACTAGATGTCTTATTTGCATAATACTTGGCTCAAGAGTCAATAGTCACAACATTACCATGCTTAGGTGAAATATTTAATCAAGATTTACAGTAATATATGACTCTTTAGCACTTACCATTATAAATGAGGTATTAGTTATTTAGGTTGTACCAAGCTTTGACTAACTTTGTATTGAGGTTGATGTGTCCACACAAGATAAAGGTAAGAGAAGGGGAAAATAAGTTCATTAAGTGAGTGAGTCAGTGAGATCTAAGTGAATGACTGTACATACACATCTAGCTATACAGACTGAACTATTAAACATTGCTTGCCAGGTTTCTATACCTTGTTTTTGATCAAATCAGATCTTCCGAGGGTGTGGAAACATATTATACACATAATCACATAAACATTTGAATTGACACCAATGTCTTAAAAAACAACTGCAACAATAGCATTTCTTGTTTTTTTTTTGTTTTTTTTTTATATCAGACTGTGTATCACATTGTGAGCTATATTTACATTGTTTTAATAACAGCATAATTTTTCTTAAACCAAGCTGATGCCTTGATTATGGATGCTTTGTCAAAAACAGTTACATAAAGTTACATAAAACAAACCATTAGCCTACTCCAGTATTTTCCAAACCAAGTCTTAGGGACCTGTAGCAGTCCACATTTTTGCTCTAAACCTGTTCCAACACATGAACCAACTCATCAAGACTTCTGACTTGCTTGTATAATGTGTGTTGGGAACTTGGAGAGAGCAAAATGTGCACAGAGAAGTCCTAGAAGACAAATTTGGGAAATATAGACCCCTACTCTATTTATTTATGAAGTGTATATATCAACGAGAAGTGTGGTTGACTTGGAGTTATATTGTGTTGTTTAAGTGTTCCCTTAATTTTTTTGAGCAGTGTACATATGAAGATGTGGAGCTCAGGGGCCCCTAGTCATTGAGTCTTCTGGTAATCTGAGATGTTGATGCCGTCATCCAGCCATGTCATGCATTCACTCTAGTTGTGATAATGACTTGGGTGGAAAGCAGGTACACTTTAGGTACACTAATATATATACGCACACACACACACACACACATACACATATACACATGATATGATATTCATGACTGCCTTCTTATATTCATGTTTATCATGTTATATATGTTGAAATCAAATGGCTTATTTTACAAATGTTTCTTTAACAAACTAAGTAAACTTTAATAAACTAAGTACATTTTTGATTTTTGGTTTTACAAAATACATTGCACAAAAACTTCAAACTTGTCAAACAAACTCATGAATATAAGTGATGTAATTAAAAAAGTTGTATGGTGACTTCCTGACTATTAAATCTGGAAATGAAACATTACTATCCTACCAGCTCAGTCTTGAATCTTGGATGGAGGCCTCAATAGGGTTATGAGTCAATACTATCATGAGATGTGTGAATTCTGCAAGATGCTACTTCTCCTGTCCTATGAACAGGCAATAGGGCTGAGAACATTATTAGACAAAGAGGTTTAATATACATTGTATCATACATAATATCCTTCCTGGTTTAGAAACGTTCTCACACTGTGTTGCCATCCTGTTCCTTATGTAGGCCGGCAGAGTGCGCAGCAGGTTGTGCAACGTACAGTTAAACCATTTGCATTGCCTGTTCCCAGCCAGGTGATACGGGGTTGTTCACGACTTCCGGATCCCATACATACTGCAAAGCAGTAGCGAACCGTGACTATTAAACCTGGGCCCGCTGTCATCACCTCCCCCCCTCCCCACCCCACAAAAAAACTCTCCTCTCCTCTCCTAATTAACTGCAATAAAGAAAAAAATTAAAGACGACAGTACAGCTTTAGAAACGTAATAAACAATAATATCTGTACTAGATAACTTCTTAAGCAAAATAAGGTAGCCTATGGTTCTACAGCTCTGTGTTCCTCTGAAGCGGAATATGTAAACAACGCACACAAGGACATCAAAGGAATGAATCGAAACTAGGTAGCGGTGGTACGCTAACGACAGCTATTAGTGATGTGTCCGTCGCGAACGAACCGGTTCAAAGGGCCAGCTCTTTTAAGTGAACGACGAGAGCTGGTTTCCCTCTAAGACCGAGCCGGTTCCCCTCTAAGACCCCCCCCCCCCCCCGGGTCAACAAATTACGTTCACCACGCCCCCCCCCCCCCCCCCGTCAACAAATTACGTTCGCCACCCCCTCAAATAAGGAGCCATTTGGGAGCCAAAAGAGCCGACTCTTTATGAGGAGCTGAGCCAAAAGATCCGGCTTTAGGGAGCCAAAAGATCCGGCTCCCTAAAAAGAGCCGAAATTCCCATAACTAACAGCTAGCGTTGCCACAGTGGGCGGAAATTATCATACTGTTAAGTCCGCCCACTAAGAGGGACGATATGATTGGGCAATTTTGCTGTCAAGTTTGTTTGAAACTGGTATTGCGCTGAATTATAACTGCCTGGCCCTCTGTAAACGAACAGCGGGCATCACAGTCCTGATAGGGGGAGACACAGGCTCGCAGGCTTCCACTTAACCCCTTACCTTCCAACACAGATTGAATAGACAAGGTTGAATAATTTATTTGCTTATATTTTTGTAATTGTTTAGATGTCGATTGTCAAACTGTAAGTAGATAAAATAAAATTGGATAAATTATATTATATATATTTATGTTTTAAGAATATTTTTAGGCCCTCTGAGAGGGAGTAGAGGGCCCTGATGGTTCCCCATTGCTGCAAAGTTGTTGTATCAGTATGCCCTCAAAACAACGCCCCTGGTCGGAGTGAAACTGACTAGGGATACCGAACCTATAAAACCACTCAGTAATCAAAACCTGGGCAACGGTCAGAGCCGGCTGATCCCGGGTGGGGACTGCTATGGAGTACTTACTAAAAACGTCAGTGATTACCAAGACGTTCTCCACCCCCCCTGTCTTAGGCTCCAGGACTGTAAAATCAATGGAGACGGTTTCGTTAGGCCGAGATGCCAACAGGTGGCCCATGTACGTGGCGGCTGGCGGGGCCGTCTCCTTAGCCACCTGGCATCTAGGGCACTCCTCACACCACTGGCGCACCTCTGCGGACATTCGTGGCCAATAACACCGCTGCCGGACCAACTCAAGGGTCCGGTTGGCCCCTTGGTGGCCATGCTGTTGGTGGAGACCTCTGACCACAAAACAGCTGGCAGGATCAGCTGACGGCACTCCTTGTGACCGCTGGGGTGCAAAACACGTCGATAAAGCACACCTTTACTTTCAACCAACCGGTCCCACTGGCGCAGCAGGACAAGAGCCAAAGGTGAAAGGGCTTCCCTTTCTTCACGAGTTGGCTGCCTTCCCTCCTTCCAGAAGACCAGAACCGACTGAATAGTGGGGTCACTTGCCTGTAAAGCACACAGATCTGGAGAAGCATGAGATGGCAATACAGAGACCACCAACTGGGAAGCTGTGATGTGGTCTTCCCCAGCTGTTACCTGTTGCAGCGCCCTGGGGACTGCAATCCCCAAGGCCAGATCACCTGCACCATCCCCCTCAGGTTGGTATTGCCGCGAAAGAGCGTCGGCATTACGGTTGGACTTTCCCAATCTGTATCTAAGTTTGAAATCGAATGATGCTAGCTGTGCAGCCCATCGATGTTCTACGGCCCCTAGCTTTGCCGAGGTGAGATGGCTCAACTTACCTTCCACCTCCTGAGAAAGTACCGCACCCAAGCCACTATAGCTTGCATCCACTTCCAGGATGAATGGTCAGCTGAAATCTGCATACGCCAGTACTGGCGCAGCGTCAAGCTTGTTTTTGAGCCCTTCAAAACTTGCCTCACACTCCCCTGACCAGGCATCCTGAAGCTGCTGCCCTACGGCCCGTCGAGATCGGCTCCCACTTAATTCAGCTACCAGACGATGTAATGGAGCTGCCAATTTTGCGACGCCTTCGACAAAACTAGCGATGCCAAGGAATGAACGCAGCTCGGACACATTGGTAGGTCGCCGCCATTTGGAAACTGCTTCCACCTTATCAGGGTCAGTAGACACTTCCTGCTGGGAAATCACATGTCCCACTGCTCTCATCACATAGCCTCTAAATCCAAACTCAGCCAGTAGTCTTGTGGCAGACTTCGCCACGAAACCCCTAGCCCCTACCTCTACAGGTCTAATATGTGCTTGCCAGCCCCGCTCTCTTACCTCAGCCACCAAATCTGCATACTTCAACCTTTTCCTTTCATATGCTGCATCAACTTCGTCTTCAAATGGAACAGTTAGCTCTATGAAATACACTATCCGCTTACTTTCAGAATACAACACAACATCTGGCCTCAAGTTTTTGACTACAATACACTCTGGAACCTGCAATTTACAGCCTACATCAACCAACAGTTTCCAATCTCTTGCATCAGCCCACTTACCAACAACTTTTGAAAACTGTGCTGGCTCCTTGCTATGCTGCCCCTCACACACAAACCTAATTACTCTATTGGAACTAGCAAGGACACTTTACAAGAAATAAATAAAACAAATTATGAAGAGAACAGAATATGCACCAGAGGACACAAAACATACAATAGACAATAAAGTGAATCACAGGGAATAGGCTATTGTGAACAGGTGAGTTTTGAGTCTGGATTTAAAAAGAGGAAGAGAATCAATGTTACGGATGTCAGGAGGGAGGGAGTTCCAGAGTTTGGGAGCAGAGTGACTGAAAGCTCTGCTTCCCATGGTACACATACGAGCAGGAGGTACAGGGAGATGAGTGGAAGAGGAGGATCTGAGCGAGTGAGAGGAAGATGCGATATTGCAAAGATTTGACAGATATGGGGGGACAAGATTATGGATGGCCTTGAATGTAAAGAGAAGGATTTTGATATATATTCTATATTTAACAGGAAGCCAGTGGAGTTGTTGAAGGACAGGTGTAATGTGTTGGAAAGAAGGAGTTATAGAAATAATATGAGCAGCTGTATTCTGAACCAGCTGAAGCCTATGGAGGGAGTTATGAGGAAGGTCAAAGAGGAGAGAATTGCAGTAGTCAATACGGGAGGTAACAAGGCTATGAACAAGAATAGATGCAGTATGGAGGAGAGGGAGGGGCTTAGACGGTTGATGTTACGGAGATGAAACTATGCAGACCGGGTTATATTACTGATGTGCGAGTGAAAGGATAAAGTGCTATCTAGGATGATACCCAGACTCTTAACCTGAGGTGAGGGGGAGACTAAGGAACTATCGATTGGGATGGAGAAACTGTGAACTTTAGATGTGTGGATTTTGAACCGCAGAGTAGCATTTCAGCTTTACTGCTATTGAGATTTAGGAAATTAGCTGCAAACCAGGTTTTTATTTCAGATAGACAATTTGAAAGGGACGAGGATGGAAACAAGGTACCAGGTTTACCAGATAAGTAGAGCTGGGTATCATCTGCATAGCAGTGGAAATCAATTTTATAAGAGCGAAATATATTGCCAAGGGGTAAGAGGTAAATGATGAAAAGGAGGGGCCCCAGGACAGAACCTTGTGGAACACCAGAAGAAACAGGGGAAGAGTGAGACCTGAAAGATTTGAGTTGGATGAACTGAGTACGGCCTGAGAGATATGAATGAAACCAATCAAGTGCGATATGGTTAATGCCAATGGAAGATTGTAGTGTGAGAAATAGTGTCAAAGGCTGTGCTCAGATCGAGAAGAATGAAAATGGAAAGTAAACCAGAGTCAGCTGCCATAAGAAGGTCATTAGTGATCTTAATAAGAGCAGTTTCTGTGCTGTGGAGGGGGTGAAAACCAGACTGGAATTGTTCATATAGGGAGTTGAGGGATAAGTATGTATTGAGTTGAGTGGCAATAACTAATAAAGACTAAGCGTTCAGTAGTAGGTACGGTTGCGACACTAGCACTGGCTGTACCTGCATTTGGGGCTTGGTCAGAGCAGGCCCATTGACAGTCTTGCTGGGGCCCGGGACAAGAAAGTTTCATGATCTCCCCCCCCCCCGGCTTACATCATTTTACGTCATCACACACACACACACACACACACACACACACACACACACACACACACACACACACACACACACACTGATTCTAATTAATGCCCACGCGCTGCTGTATGCAAGTACGGCACTCGGCCTCCCTCATGGTAGTACCACCGTTTGGCAGAGCCAGCACAACATGAGAGTGCACTATAATAAAACACCATAAAAGCGAAATAGCAGAACAGCAGCCGGAGCAAAGCCCAGCACGGCGAAGCTGATTGTAGGCCCGGTAGAGAGAGAGAGGATGAAAGCACCCGGTAGCCCAAAGTCCAGTATTACTAAACGCCAAGCCCGAGTACTAGTCTCAGAGGCAACAGTCACGAATGTGGATCCCAACCACAGGGAGACCGCGAACTAGATAACCCACTGCAAGGATTACAAGCGTGTAAACGCAGAACACAATGAACTCCGAGAACAAAACTCCGGGATGACAAAACAGCGTGATGACGCGAACAACGACGCAACGTGACTGCAGCACGCGTAGAGGTGCCGAAGCACCACTACACTCAATCAAATTAGTTGCTTATTCATTTTTGGAAATCTTTTTACATTTTCTGGATATATCCACGTGTATGTTCACTATATTGCCAGAAGTATTCATTGACCTTCCTTGACTCACATAGGAGCTTAAACGGCATCCCATTCCTAATCCATAGGGTTCCATACAGTTATTGCCGAAAGTGTTGGCACCCCTGAATTTCTCCCAGAAAATTATTGCAATTTCACATGTTTTGTTATACACATGTTTATTCCCTTTGTGTGTATTGGAACAACACAAAAACAGTGGGGGGAAAAAGGCAAATTTGACATCCCTGCTCGTCAACTGTTCTTGAGCTAATCTAACGGCCACATGAAATTTGGATGTATGTAGTGATTGACTGCAGAAAATTGGTAACCTATTTGCACTATGTGCTTCAGAATCTGTTGACTCAGCTCTGTCAGTTTACATGGCCTACCACTTCGTGGCTGAGTTGCTGTTGTTCCCAAACACAATTTTCTTATAATACAGCTGACATTTAACTGTGGAACATTTAGGAGCAAGGAAATTTCATGACTGGATTTGTTGCAAAGGTGACATCCTATCAGAATTCCATGCTGGAATTCACTGAGCTCCTGAGAGTGACCCATTCTTTCACAAATGTTTTTATAAACTGTTTGCATCCCTAGGTGCTTAATTTTATACACCTGTGGCCAGGCCCGTTGACAGTCTTGCTGGGGCCTGGGACAAGAGACCCCCCCCCCCCCCGGCTTACGTCATTTGAATTTTCTCTGTAGCAGACAATCCTTGAGTTAGGTCATATAGTATATAATATAGCCACACATCGAAGTTGTTTCTGACAGCTGACTGGTTTATACTTGACGCAACGCGAGGGCCCGCACGGCAAAAATGACATAATCGCAGTGGCACCGCCTGTGTGCTAGGGCCTCACGCGCTGTTGATTCGTGAGGTCGTGCACCTCGAATTTTGTAACTTCGCGCGCGCCGCGCTTCAGCGCAATGAACAAAGTCATGTTTGCAGGGTTCATACACCTTTATAAGGTGGAATTAAAACACTTGTATGTCACTTTAAAGGTCCAGTTCAATATTTCCCAGCACGATAAACTTAAATAAGTTAAATATTTATACATATACTCAAAATGATTCGAAATAATTCGCTTTTTATCACATTATTTAATTGTTGTTTATTTTCAAAACGCCCGATCTTAACGTCTTCACGTTCTCTCATGTTTCGTCCTGGAGAACTGTTCAGTCAGACAGCTATTTGTTGTGAAACGAAGTAGTTTCAAGCATTTTCAAGTACTTTAGCCTAAATTCTAGCACTTTCGAACCTGGAACACAATGCAACATTAAAATTCGTCAGGTAAATGTTTTTTCTTTCTTTTCTGCGCTACAGATTTGTGTTTACTTTAACTATCCACCACTGTATTTCCCGCTGTTGGGCGGGTACCAGCCGGCTATGGTCGGTGCTGGATCAAACCATTTTTCAGTGGGAGGCGGGGGTGTATGCATATGGAAAATATGCAGATAGGTAAAAAACATATATATTTTAGCCATTGAGCTTATTTTGAGTACAGAATTTTATATTAATGAAAGATTTCAATATTATTTAAAATTATAGACTTTAAATAAAAAATAAATTGCTGGGCTCTTTGATGGGCCCCTCTGGCCCTGGGGCCCGGGACAACAGACCCGGTTGTCCCCCCCTGTCGACAGGGCTGCCTGTGGCCATGGAAGTGATTAGAACCAGGGGCGCAGATGGCATATATATATATATATATATATATATATATATATATATATATATATATATATATATATATATATATATATATATATATATACAATATATATATATACAATATATATATTGTACAGCTTGGTCCCCCTCGCTTCAGAATTTCCATCTGCGCCCCTGATTAGAACACATTTGGATTTAGGTGTTCCAACCTTGGTTTACGTTCAGAAAGTTAAGTTGTTAACTGAATCAGAAGAAAAGACAAACCAACTGACGTTAAGATAACTATGAAACAGAAACCGGCTAAAATGTATGTATCATGCTCTTTTGGTTGGGATATGTAATCTTATATTGATATTAATAACAGAGCAACAGTCAATACTGGCCTCAAAGCGGCATTGTGAATCAAGTCGCCTTACTCAGAGCAAGAGTCTTCCATGCCCAGATTGCTGTCCACGCGTGCCAGCTGGAATATGTGGTATTTTGAGGTCCCAAAATAAAACCATGTGTACTTTCAGAAGTTACCAAGCACCGACAGTGACCCAGCTGTGCTGAAGGGTTCGTTGAAATTTAGCAGGTCTGTTCCAGAACGGCTGTTCACCTGGTTGAGTAATCAAGGTCTTCCTAGACTTGACCAGGTGCGCTAGCAAGTCTTTATGCACTACTCTAGAATTACTTCTTGAAGAACAGAACTAACAGTAACTCTACATACAAAACTGGATGTGAGGTAACTTTAGCGACAATGTGTTAGAACAAACTAGGTGAGTTTAAATGAACTCACAGACTAAACAGGTGTCGGGCTTTAAAAGAGTAACAACTTAAATCTTCCATTGCTGTTGACATTTCCGTGGACGCTAATAGGAATAACAGAGATGTGATAATAGTCTCATAAGTGAAGAACATGCCACAACAGGGGAAATATGTTCAATAGTATATATACATCAATATGGAACACAGTTTCCATAGCATCTCAATCATAATGATGCAGGATTTAATCTTCATGTTTAAACACCAGTCCTGATAGCAGTGTATGATTGGCTGGTTATGTTCCAGACACTGCATACTGCAGGGCTACATTATCCTGTATACTTTATCTTTGTTATATTTTCCTTTATTAGAATAATTCCAAATTTGGTGTCTTTTGATTTGTCTTAAAGACCTGGGGGGTATTCCAAGAAGCGGGGGTTAACAAACTCTAAACTTAACCCTGAACTCTGAGTTGTCTTACCCCGATCTGACATACTCAGAGTTTTCGGTTCCAAAACGGCTGATCGGAGTTAAAGTAATCAGGGTCGCTCAACTCTGAGTAGGTTGACCCAGACAGAAGCGCGTTCACGCGTAACTATGAAAGGCATTCTTAATGGAACGCAGATAAATAGGATTTATCATGGACTTTAACGCGAAAATCAGCCGAACATCGTATTTCACACCACTGTAGCTTGAAGTATTAATGACTGCGTATGCAGAATATTTAGATATTATTAAACGTAAATGTAATACTGCGGTAGCTGCTAGAGAAAGGCAGTCAGCATGTCAAAAAATTGCCAACAGAGTTAATGCGTGAGTGAAAATGATATTTTTATATTTAGCAGAAGGGTGCGATTATATTATTATTTTCTCCACCTTTATAATACTGTATTGAGTTTTAAAATATTTTTTTTATTGAACACTTACTAATTCCAGGTCTAATCTGAGTGGTGTGAAACACACATGGCATCAGATAAAAATGAAGTATAAGAATATTGTACAAAGTGGTATTGCTGTACATAACTATATCTTATTCTTAAAATATATTATAAAATATATTTATTTACAGGAAAAATGAAATAATGAAACATAACAGTGAATTTGACTGTAATGCATATTAAAAGGTTACAGGGTGGATGGTGGGGTGGGTGGTGGTGCATGATTTAATGTGGAAAGCAGTGATTGCAGATGGAGTCTGACAACTCCACCATCTCTGTTGTCACCCACATGCATGTAAGGTTCCTCGTCTGTGGGCATGTCAGAGATGGTAGGCTGTCGCTTTTCCTGGATGGTTGCAATGTTGTGTAATACCACATATGCCATTATTATGTGGCACGCCCCATCAGGGGTAACTCTGACCTCCTTCAGGCACTGGAACCTGGCCTCGAGGATTCCTAGGGTCATTTAAATTCTTGCCCTGGTTTTGCTGTGGGCCTGATTGTAGTGGGACTGTGGTCCAGGTGCAGGATCTGAATAGGGAGTCATAAGGTAGGCCTATAGGACAGGCAGGGATACCCCAGAGCCGGAGTGGCTAATCGGGAGATTCGGGAGGATTCCCGATGGGCCAGCTCATGTCAATCTCTAGTTTGGGCCGATTGGGAGGGAAAAATAATTTTGGTCCGGATTTGGGTATGAAACTCCCGGGCTGAAAAAGTGTCCCACTCCGGCCCTGGGATACCCTCTGTCTCCATGAAGGAGGCCGTCATGTTCTATAATCACACTAGGGTTTGCAATGATTTAACTATTACACTGCATGTGAACAACTAGCAAAACTACCGCAGGCCTACTCTGTTCAAAACCGGGCACTAGTCATTTTAATGCCGGACATAGTTTTCGGACAGACCGACATACAGTAGCTTTGCTGACAGATTCCGCATCTCCTACACCAGGGGTAATCAATTAAATCTTTCCGCGGTCCATTTTTGGCAGATAGCTCAGACCTTAGGTCCGGGTCCGCGGTGGCGAACGAAAGTTGTTGAGGCGGGGGGGGGCGAACGAAAGTTGTTTGGGGGGGGGGGGGGGGGGGGGGGGGGGGGGCGAACATAACACTCAAATGGGTGGTGAACGCAGCACTCGTCTGAAAATAAATTCTCCGGTTTAAAATATAGTCTCCCGTTAAATTTTTTTTGGCATTTGGGTCCGTATCCAGTTAATCAGGAATGTGATTGGGTCCGGACAGGGCGGCGTTCGGGTCCGGATCCGGACCGCGGTCCGCCATTTGGTGATACCTGTCCTACACTATAAAGAAAACTTCCACTAGCAAAAAACGAAGACCGATATATAACAATCTGGAGAGAATTTAGGGCTGATCCGCGATGTGTAATATTTGAAATGTTATTATAATAATAAAGTTATTGATGTAAGTAATGGATTGTGCTGAAAACGATAACGTTCATAAAAAAAATAATCCGAAAATGATAGTAGGCCTATGTCTATTCGGGGTTTTATAAGGCGTTCCCGACGAAGAACTCAACAAATAAACTGAGTTTCAATATCCACATGATCTTCGAGGAAAGGACACGTCATGATGACGTGTTTGTAATTCTGGGTCAGGTCCAAGTTAACCTGCCAGCGAGCAGGTTAGCTTCAGAGCATAAGTTGCTATAGTAACTGACTCCGGTTCTCTCTAAGCTCGGTTTCTGGAACGGAAAACCTTGAGTTTCCGTGAACTCTGAGTTAACTTACCCGGGTTTTCTCGCTTAACCCGCTTCTTGGAACACCCCCCTGCTTCCTCTAGGCTGGGTTAGAATCTAGTACCTATCTGGATATAGAGTTATAAATCAAATCAAATCAAATCAAATATATTTGTATAGCGCTTTTCACAACACGTTGTCACAAAGCGCTTTACAGGATTTACAAGGTTGACAATACTATGGGTCCAAATCCCTAATGAGCAAGGGGTCGGAGTTGGAGGGGAGGAGAGGTTGATAATAATAATAATTATTATTATTATGCATTTTATTTAATGGCGCCTTTCTAGCACCCAAGGACACCGTACAATAAAACAATCATGAAATTAGACAAAGGAAATAAACATTAAATATAAAACTAAATTAAATAAAATATTCCAATCAAGACAGAGGAAGTTTTTATAAAGAAAATGCTATTTTAAACAGATGAGTTTTGAGTCTGGATTTAAATTCTGTGAGGTGAGGTCAAATGACGACAGCAATGAAAGAATGCAAGATGAATGTAATTTGTCAGATGGAAGGCTGAAGTCACCAAGGAGAATGAGTGGGTTTGCTTTAATGGTGAATTGACTGAGGAGGGTATCAAGCTCATCAATGAAGCTCTCAAGGGAACCTGAAGGGCGATAAATCACAGTGATGTGAAGATTAGTGGGGTAGGATACAGTGATAGTGTAACGGGTGCGAGGGAGTCAAGGATACGAAGACGAGGTGCGTTCACAGAAAGGCTACGTTTTATTCAAACGACACAGGACACGCTCACAGCGTGTCGAAATAGTTGAGATGGCTCAACACAGTACACTCTCACAGCGTGCTGAAACAACAGTCAGACACGCAACAGTTTTCACACTAAACAATACACACAGATCACGTTAAAGACGAGCAACAAACACTACGAACACACACTAAATACACGTAGCCTAACGAGACAAGTGAACGCACACACATCCAGCCACACCCACGGACGTACATATAAAGACATGGACAACATTAACACACGCCCGAAGGGAGGGGTTCGGGGCTGTAGCGTAACAGATAGCATGAAACACAAAGGAAGAGATTGAAAGAGCTGAGAAGGAACGTTGGGTGAAACGCCACTCTGGAGATAACAGTAGACCTATGCCACCACCCCTTCCAAGGCACCGTGGGGAATGAGTGAACGAGAAGGCAGAGGACAGAACTCTCCAAAGTGATCCATCTCCTACCTAAGGTTCAACATCTACATTGGAAGGACTGTGTCTGCTCGGCCTGGAATTAGAACTGTTTTATAACTGCAAATATGGACTTTTACTTGTGGGCTGCCCAATGGAGGATGGGTTTCCTTTTGAGTCTTGGTCCTCTCAAGGTTTCTTCCTAATCCCTGCCTCGAGAGTTTTTCCTTGCCACTGTTGCCCCTGGCTTGCTCATTGGGGATCTCGTCCCATGCAATTGTAAAGCTGCTTTGTGACATGTGGTGTAAAAAGTGCTATATAATTACATTTGTCTTTGGCATTGTTTTTATTGTATCCGAAATGGCATACTAAAGCAGTATGCACTAGATTTCAATGCAGTACGTTCTACTCAAATGCTAAAGCAGTATGTTCTTTAAGTAGGCTGGGAAGTATATGCATTCAAACTCGGACATACTGCATCCACCATTTTACTTATGTCATATGATGTCACAAGATCATAGTTAAATACTCCAGTTGAATCATGGGATAGGACAGTGTGCTGCAATCATACACTTAAATATGGCTACCGATTCAGTAAGCCATCCGGGTAGTTTTCGCTTACTGTACAGCATTACAGACAAAGCCCTAGTGTTTTTCTGTGCCTGTTGTCCCTCCTTCTAATCAGTATCTGTTAGTTTCTGTATTTAAACCCTACCCTTTGTCTTGTTCAGGGATGGTTATTGTATTGACTGTGGTGATATGTATTGTTTGTTAGAGGCTGTTAAATTAACAGTGCTAAGCCCAATGGCTATGCTGTAATGAGGAACATTACATGCATGTAGGTGACAACAGAGATGGTGGAGTTGTCAGAGACTCCATCTGCAATCACTGCTTTCCACATTAAATCATGCACCACCACCCACCCCACCATCCACCCTGTAACCTTTTAATATACATTATAGTCAAATTCACTGTTATGTTTCATTATTTCATTGTTCCTGTAAATATATATATTTTAGAATATATTTTAAGAATAAGATATCGTTATGTACAGCCATACCACTTTGTACAATATTCTTATACTTCATTTTTATCTGATGCCATGTGTGTTTCACACCACTCAGATTAGACCTGGAATTAGTAAGTGTTCAATTAAAAAATTTTTAAAAACTCAATATAATCGCACCCTTCTGCTAAATATAAAAATATAATTTTCACCCACGCATTAACTCTGTTGGCAATTTTTTAACATGCTGACTGCCTTTCTCTAGCAGCTACGGGAGTATTACATTTATGTTTAACAATATCTAAATATTCTGCATACGCAGTCATTAATACTTCAGGCTACAGTGGTGTGAAATACGATGCTCGGCTGATTTTCGCGTTTAAGTCCATGATAAATCCTATTTATCTGCGTTCCATTAAGAATGCCTTTCATAGTTACGCGTGAACGCGCTTCTGTCTGGGTCGGCTTTGGGTCAACCTACTCAGAGTTGAGCGACCCTGATTACTTTAACTCCGATCAGCCGTTTTGGAATCGAAAACTCTGAGTATGTCAGCTCGGGGTAAGACAACTCAGAGTTCAGGGTTAAGTTTAGAGTTTGTTAAACCCGCTTTCTGGAATACCCCCTGGTTTCTCTCTGTCTGCCACGCCCATGTCGTCATTGTGTTCAGTTGTGTCTAGTTTAGTCTGTTGTGAATGGCTCTCCTGTTACGACTCCTGCCTGTCCTGTTGACCACTTGGACGGCTCTCCCGTTTTGACCCGTGCCTGTACAAACGACTTCGTCTACGGAATTCCCCTTATTAAATCTCGCTCTTCTCAGCGTTTCTGTCCGCCTCCTCGCTCCGCAGCGTGCTACGTGTTACAGTTCTTTGATATTGTGGCGCCGGTGAAGAAGGAGACTCACTCAAGAAGCTCATCTTTGCAAGAAATACTCTTTATTGAACATCAAGAGTAATAACTGCTTTGTTACTTCCTCTCCCTCAGGTGCTTTGGTGGCAGTCATGCCATATCACTGCACACATTTAACCTTGATGGTGATTTTTACTTTCCCCAACAAAACGTCCCCAAAGCATTCCCACATTTCCATAAATGAACTAACACAAAGATGCACAAAGAATTGCCATGTTAAGGAACATTAACAAACATAAATCTCCCACCCTGTACATTTCCCAGCATCCTCCACTAGTCGGTGGCGGAGCTCATAGGTCCATATTCCCAGCGCCGTCACATAGCCCCCCCCCTCATAGTCCGCTGTCCCGGCGACCCTAAATAGGAAATCCGGTGACAAAGTCACCCAAGTGACGGGGTGGTCCACGGGCCCTCTGTGGCCTGGAGTGCCGTGTGTGAGACGGGGAAGGTACCTGTAGCGTGGCGGGAGAACCGGGAGGCAGGGGCGCCTCAGCGTCCATTCGTCCACAATCCACAGCATCGTCCACTCCCGCCACGCGGGAGTGTAAAAAATACCAAGGTTCATCATTTAGAACTACAAAAAATTTTGTTTCTTATTTTACTATCTACCTATTTTTCATAAGAGTTTGTTTTACCGCAAAATATGAAAACTTCAAAACGGCGAATTTCGCCGCAAGGTGACATTTTCATGCCTGCATCCAGTTCACAAAAATTTTAAAAAGCTCGCGCTGGTGAAGTGTGCTAAATATTAACTGCCATGCTTAATGTAGTAATGCAATATCTACAGACCATTTACCAATTAATTATAACCTTTGTATAAACTTTTATGGTAAAACTTAGTAAAACTTTGATAAGAAGCGCTTAGAGGTTAATGCATTGACTAGTGTTGGTAATCGGTACGCAAATAGGTTTGTGAGGGAGGGTAAATGTGCAGGAGAACGCGATTGTGCCGTTGATGTTGGCAGGTGGGGTGAAGCACGAGATTGGAAACTTCTAGTAGATATAGGGAGAAAACTACAGGTTCCGGAGTGCATAGCAGTAACTTCATTGAGGCCCGATATGGTGTTGTACTCGGAAAGTAAACGGATTGTTTACTTTATCGAATTAACGGTTCCATTTGAAGACGCGGTTGATGAAGCATTTGAGAGGAAAAAGTTAAAATACGCTGACTTGGTGGCTAATGTGCGAGAACGCGGATGGCAGGCGCACATAAGACCAGTAGAAGTAGGTGCTAGGGGCTTTGTGGCTAAATCTATGACATCGTTGTTAACACAGTTCTGCCTTAGAGGGAGAAAGTTAAGATCAGCTGTGAAGGAGCTGTCGGTGGTAGCTGAAAGAGCTAGCCAATGGCTGTGGATTAAGAGGGCACAGACTACTTGGGGGCATGTCCCATAAAGGTGGCTTGACCGGTCTTATGAGTGAGACGTTGGGAAGGTGAAATGGGTAACATAAAAGGTGGTTGAACAGCAAGCTTTGAG
This sequence comes from Brachyhypopomus gauderio, assembly GCF_052324685.1. Classification (NCBI taxonomy): domain Eukaryota; kingdom Metazoa; phylum Chordata; class Actinopteri; order Gymnotiformes; family Hypopomidae; genus Brachyhypopomus; species Brachyhypopomus gauderio. The sequence continues at coordinate 16,345,330 of NC_135225.1, forward strand.
GGGGGTGAGGCTGGGACGCCAGCCCTCACCGTTGAGCCTCCTGGAGGTGTTGTGGGCTCAAATCAATGAAACACCAACGAAGGGAGGTGCCCACCTGATGACCCCAGTGAAGAGCTTGTAAGTGGTTGTGGGCGTCGCTGTTACTTTGCGTGAAGGTCTGTCTAGGGCTGTGTTGTGGTCTGAGTACTTGGCAGTTGAGGCAAGTGACCATGAACATAGTACGCTGTGATTCTGGATCCTTGCCGAGCCAGTATCAGATTGTAGCTGTTGTTGTGTTCTGCTCAAACAACTGGTGTGTGTTTAGGATGTCGTTGTTGCTTTGTTTGAAGGTCGCTGTTACTTTGCGTGAAGGTCTGTCTAGGGCTGTGTTGTGGTCTGAGTACATGGCAGTTGAGGCAAGTGACCATGAACATAGTACGCTGTGAATCTGGATCCTTGCCGAGCCAGTATCAGATTGTAGCTGTTGTTGTGTTCTGCTCAAACAACTGGTGTGTGTTTAGGATGTCGTTGTTGCTTTGTTTGAAGGTCAGTCCAGGTTGATGTGATGATCTGAGTACTTGGCAGTTGAAGCAATGGACCATGAACATAGTACGCTGTGCTTCTGGATCCTTGCCGAGCCAGTATCAGTTTGTAGATGTTGCAGTGTTCTAATAGTGGTTGGTTGGTTAATAACATGCACGGTTATGGTTGTTGGAGAGAAGATGGGCGGTAGGGCCTTGTGAGGAGTATGGGAGTGGCATAGGATATTTCACCATCTTATCCTGTGTTTAAGTATAATCTAGTTTACATGCTACTGTGAAACAGAACCACCGCGTTCCGCCATGTTTGAAAACGCTGGGAAGCTGGTGGGGTGGGCGTGGCTTGGTCCCAGAGCTCTGTGTCAGTCCGGAATCAGTGACCAATGGAGATTGCAGAGGAACGCCTTCATCTAAGACCCTCCCTCACGTGAAATGTGTTCCAAAAGTCAGAAGCAAAAAACGAAGCAGAAGCAAAGAGAGATTCCAGAAGCAAAAGACCTTACTGGGAAAATCCAAAAAAACAAAAACAATGGAACCAAAAACTTGTCAAAATGCAAACGAAAATAAGTTTTAAATAACCAATTATATAAAAAGTATATACTTTTGATATATTTTTTTCTGTTTTGCATTCATAACATATACTTTCTGCTCTTGGATTTACTTTTGCTTTTGTGGAACTATTGAAACAAAAATCACTCCATACAGATCGCGTCGTAAAGCTTAGGTTCATATTCTTAGGCTTTCCAGCGACATGTCAATCAAATCTGTAAACCAATTGGAAGCAAAGTTATGGTCATTCGTATCGAAGGAGGCGGGATGTAAATAGGAAACGAGCCTGGCTAGAGCGCATAGTCAGCTGCGCTCGAAGGAGATACACGCATCGTGAGAGAATTTAGCATCGAAATGGCTTCCAGACAAACCAAGAAAAATGTTTTTTACGGTGTCGCAGAGGTTTTGACGGAGCTGGAAAGGGAAAGTGACACTGAGCATTTGGTGGAGTCAGATAGCAACGACAGCTATGCCTTTCTAGAGGGAGAAGACCCTGTACTTGATAAGTATGTAAAATTTTTAACCGCGGTCAAGCTATCCGCACTTTTGCGATTCATCCGTGCTTTAAATTTGATTGCGCCTATATGCTTGATTTTACGGTATTTCGCTGCTCACCGCATACTAAGGCTGTCTAAGCGCCGAGAAACTCTTTGCTATTATTTAATTAAAGAGCTTTCTCTACATTCATAAATACTTTACTTGATTTAACTAATTTACTTGCAATATTAAACACAATTAGAAATGTATTTCAATTGCTTAATAAACACTGAACAAAATAGTTTTAATGTTTGTATTTAGTCTATTGTAGGGCTCGACTACCAGCAATAATGGAGTATTGCAATGCTGCAAATGTTCAGGGCAGGGGGTTACTCCATGACTATACATGTTTTTAATAAATCTAGTCCTTATATTTGTAATGATGTTTAAATGTTTGTTTAATTCTGACACTGTGGTTTCCTATTTGTCTGAATTTTCCCATAATGCCAAAAAAATCCTACTACCACCCAAGAGTGGGTAGCCTTTGCTTATCCCCGGTGCAAATATAGACATATTCTGCTGCACCATTTTTCAAAAATCCACATTGAAGTCTTAAATGTTGTTAGGGCTTGGAGATAAACTTAAATGACATGATTTAAAGCACTCATGTCAAATAGGCTCAATTTCTCAGAAATATCCCATAATGCCAAAACAATTCCACTGGTGCATAAGAGTATACACCCTTAACTGTCATCACAGTAAGTATGAACAGGTTTCACTGTACCATTTCTTCATAAATCCATTTTAGGTTCATAATGCATTTAGGCGAATTAAAGCACTCATGTAAAATATGCTGAATTAGGACATCAATTTCTCAGAAATCACCCATAATGCCAACACAATTCCACTGCTGCATGAGAGTATACACCCTTATCTATCATCACAGTAAGTATGAACAGGTTTCACTGTACCATTTCCTCATAAATCCATTTTAGGTTCATAATGCATTTAGGCAAATTAAAACACTCATGTCACATAGGCTGAATTAGGACATGAATTTCTCAGACATTTCCCATAATGCCAAAACATTTCCACTGCTGCATGAGAGTATGAACCCTCAACTATCATCACAGTAATTTTGAACAGGTTTCACTGTACCATTTCCTCATAAATCCATTTTTTGTTCATAATGCATTTAGGCTAATTAAATTGATTAACGGCGATAATTTTTATATCGCCCGATAAGAGTATCAAATTAACGACCGCCGTTAACGGCCCACCACTAAAAATTTTGTTTTGAAGCTGATGTTTATATTACAGTATGTTTACACTATATTTATAATATGTTAGTGTACATATGTAATTTGATTAGTTTATTGTGTTCTACATAATGTATAGGGAAATTGCTGTTGTGGCTGCATTACACACATTTAAACCACTGACTGACCCAAACTGTTTCTCCAAATTGATAAATTCTGGTTCTGTTTCCAACAGTATACTTATTTTATCAAGCATTTGGTGTATGCTTGCTTTTATTATTGCCACTTATGTAATTTTATTTGCATTCTCCAACAGGAGTGATTCTGGGTCTGATGAGCTGTGGGAACCTCCTGTGCAAACAAAAAAGCACAGGCATTCCTTCACACCGTCACCATCCCCCACTGGGTCAATCCACATCCACCCTACTTTGCCTGCCATCCAGGGGACAAGCTGCACCCATCCAACTGCTTCCTCACATGAGCTACTTGGACCCTCAACCACATTAGCTTTACTGAAGCAAGCTGCAGTAGCAAAGAAGAGAGCAAGGGGAAGATCCTACTCAACCTCAGGTCTGCAAGTTGGTGCTTCGTCTCAGGTTTTGGGGCAGGAACAAGAGGACACGTGGCATGACATCACTGATGATGATGAAGAACCTCTTCTCCCCAGGTTTCAGCCAAAGCGAGTTCCAGGACAACAACTCCTGTCTACCATGACATACTCCCCACTACAATTGTTCCAGCTGTTTTTTAGCACTTCTGTTGTCCAGACTCTTGTGAATAACACAAACAAGTTTGCAGAGATGTCTGCTGCAGCTGGAAAAAAACTCAAATGGACATCTGTCTCTGTCAGTGAGTTTTATGCATTCATTTCCCTTATTATATACATGGGCCTGGTAAAGACAAAGACAATTGTTGATTACTGGTCCCAAAAACAGCCATACAGACTTCAATATCCATGCTCAGTTATGAGCAGCAAGAGATTTTTTGCCATTTCAAGCAGTCTGCATATTTCTGACCCCAAGGAGGATGCAGAAAACATGAAGAAAAAAGGCACTGCAGAATACGACAAACTTTTCAAAATCAAACCTTTGTACATGGATATACTTTCAGCATGTAAAAACTTTTTCCACCCGAGGAGAGAACTGTCTATTGATGAACGTATGGTGGCTTCTAAAGCGAGAAGTGGACTAAAACAGTACATGAAAGGAAAGCCCACCAAATGGGGCTACAAACTGTTTGTTTTCTTGCTGATTCAGCAACTGGGTACACTTGGAATTTCTTTGTGTATGAGGGAAAGACTTCCATGGCATCTGGAAAAGGACTTAGTTACGACTCGGTCCAAACACTGCTTGATTATTCCTTATTAGGCAGTGGATACAAGGTGTACATGGACAATTTCTACACAAGCCCCACCCTTTTTTCTGACCTGCTGAAGGAAAGAACATTAGCATGTGGTACTATCCGTACCAATCAGCAAGGCTTCCCCCGAATAAAAAGAAATGACCTTGCAAAGAGAGCTCAGAGAGGAACTATCCGATGGTACAGAGAGGGAAAGCTGCTGTTTGTGAAGTGGATGGACACAAGGGAGGTGAATATGTGTTCTACAATGCACAAGGCCTACACAGGGGACACAGTGAACAGGAGAGTGAAAAATGAACAAGGTGTGTGGAGTACCACTGTTGTTCCAATTCCTGCTGCAGTCAAAGACTACAATAAAAACATGGGTGGTGTTGATCTTTCTGATGCACTGATAGGATATTACACTGTTCTTCACAAGTCTAAAAAGTGGTATAAAACATTCTTTTTCCATTTTATAGATATAGCTATTGTCAATAGCTTTATTCTGCACCAGGAAATGGCCAAGATACATAGGCAAGACTCTCTCACACAAAAAAAATTCTGAGAAATACTAATGATTGAACTTTCTAACTTGTGGAGGACATCACCAGATGTGGCAGGACCATCAGGCCTGTCCGATCAAGAAGAGCCCACTGCAGGACCCTCGGTCCAGCGAGCCCAGGATGTGAAGTGCATGCCTGCATATTATTCTGCCGATGCTACATCTGGAAGGAAGAAGTGCGAGCAATGCAAACAGACAGGAAGGCAAACAAAGACCCCTGTTTACTGCACAAAATGCAGGGTGCCATTATGCTTTGTGCCAGTGCGCAACTGTTTCCAGCAGTGGCATATGAACCACTGAATATTATGTAGCGAACATAATATTACATTCAGAATTGTAAATTGTTATAATGGTGTGATTTGTCTAAATAAAACAAATGTGAAACCTTTATCTCATGCTTTTTAGCATTTTCTGCTCCTGGATAGACATTAGAATGAAAAGGTGAATCAGAATAAAATTTTTGTCGGAGGGGGAAATGCCACTTGGAGTGGTATATGACTTTGTTAAAGAAGGTAAAAAAATACATGATGATATTGCCATCAAGTGTAGATAATATATATACATTTATTTCTGCAGTTAGGCTTATTTACATTTTGCAAAGGTTGGGGGCCTTTGGAGACTCCAAACGGACACTTGGAGAAACCACTTGTTCACTGCCTACTCCAGGTTGAATAACTTGAAATCCATATGAATAATAAACTCCAAATTTTGCATGGTGAAAGTAGACCTCTGGTGACACAAGATTCCAAAACCAAAAGTGTTCATGGACATGAAGTCTTGAGTGTCTGGACACTAAAATAAAAAAAATTGAATGAAATTTTGAAAAACGCCTACAATTTATAAAAGTTTTCATCATATTTTGACCATTGCACATTCATGTCTGTATATAAAAGTGTTTTCTCATGCAAATTTGAAGGCTTTTGAGTGCAAATACATCATGAAATTGCCTCTAGTCTGTGTACTGCTTGATTAGAAAGCTTCAAGATTTGGGTGTGTAATTTTGGACAAAAAACGAAAAAAAGGGGGGGGGGGTTGATTTTTAGGTATGTCCAGATTTTATTGCTATAATGATCTAGCACTCCTTTCTTTCCAATACTATGAGGTATATATTGATGGAAGCTCTGACCTCAAGGTGTAAACAGACCCACTTGTATTTTTGAAAAATATGGTAAATGACACCCAATTTTTGATGCAATGCTCCTTAATCATTCAAGGCTTTAATATACATATTCAGCATTAGAAAGTTCTGGTAGCTGATTCACTTTTGCAATGTTGAATATTGTTGGATTTATTATTTGACTACCTCCAATACATGCACACTTTGGAGTGGGGCTGTGCTATGTCTCATCTTTTCACACTTTGACCAATCAAATCAAGACACCACTCCATTCCATGCAAGATCCCAGAAAGAACTTTCCTGTAAAAAGTAATGTAAATATTCTACCATGTATGTTGGTGTGAATCCTGGTAAAGGTAAGCAGTTGCTGTCATTTTTGTTAGTTATGTGTAACACAGCTGCGGAGCAAGGGGGCAGACACAAACACTGAGGAGTGCAAGATTTCATAAGGGGAATTCCATAATCAGGGTCGTTCAAGCAGGCATGGGTCAAACCAGATAGGCAGTCAGAACACGTAACAAAACCAAGACACAAAACCAACCGTAATACCAACACAAGAAAGAGCACTGGGCAAAATGGCAGAACAACAAGAACAAAGGCGAATACTTCCAACAACAACAATGAACCATGACGCACAAGACTACACACCAGGATTAAATAGACCAGGGTAAATGAGGAACACATGAAACTAACGAGAGTGCAGGGTTACAAAATACAAGGAGGGACTAGGGACACACATGGCTAACAAAACAAAACATGACTGAATGACTGGAGGAGGAGAGGCTAGTCGTAACAGTATGCGTTAGGAAGTCAGTGTAAAATCTTGCATGTTTCTGTTCTACATAATTAGTGTGTCTTTTCTTTTCAGTGTGGGTTTTTAAAATTTATTTAGCCTGCATAATTCCTGAAGCTAAGAACACCAGTGTTCCATTTGTATCCTCCTGTTTTATGTCTATTCATCCTTGTGTTTTTAGTCATCTTTCATTATCCATTTGTTTGCCATCAACATCACTCTCTTTCTCTTGTTCCTCCCTGCATAGACTTGGTTGCACCAGTATAGAAATTCATCAGGGCAGACATATTATGAGTGAGGTGAGGTCTTATTTGCATACCTAATTGTTTCATCCATATACCACGGTCATCATGTGAAATTCTATAGCATACTCAAGTGGTGTTCCTTGTTCTAGCCAACATAAGAGTTTGTCTAACTCTGCTTTCCAATCTATTAAACCTACAGACCAGAAAAGTGCAATGAGATAATCTTAGGACTGTGCCTTTTCTTCTTGTTCTTCCCAAACTGAAAGCTTTGGAACCACAAAAGCAATGCTGTAATAGTCTGTGGAATTAAGGTATGTGTTTGGGCAACAGCAAAATAACTGATATAGAGGCTTTATGGTGGACAGTTAGCTGGTGTCTAAGAATATGAAGGTGAAGAAAGGTGAAAACAAACAAGGATCAGGCATACGCAAGAAAATGAAAATGGTAATGGCCAAACACAATGTGAAATGTGTAAAGCTTCAAGATAATGCACAGAGACCCGAATTAGGAAACACTAATGATGAACAAGTGTCAACGAGAGGTTAAGCAATCAAGATGCAATGCCATGAAGAGCATCTAAGGCTTGATTCAGCGTAATGCAGCAATGTGTGGACTTATCACCAACTGACTTGGTGCAGTGCATGCCACTGGTGCATTGTGATAATAACACTCACCATTATTATCTCATGAGAATACAGCAGCTGCAGGTTTCAATGTGAAGTGCTACTGTTGCTCTTCAGGGGCTGCATGAGCTGAAAGGCGACTTGATGCCAATAGAGCTTAATCCACATTTGATACTATTCAAATAAATGTTTTATTTGCATGAATCCCATGGGAGGTAAAACTGTATGGCTTGATGTGTCTGTGCTCAGCTCCTCCCCCAACAGCCAGCACCTCTCACTGACAACCACAGCAAGATGCAACTCCACTCCAACAGGCCTCTTATCTTCAGTTTCTACTCACAAGTTGACTTGAGAACATTTACATCACAAAGCCTTTGGACGTTTAGAAAACATACCCTGCAACACAACGCTACATATGTTCTTGACCACTTCACACAAGCTGCCTTGCTGTCATGTGTGGCCTGTACTTTATATGAACCCAAGATGTAAGTTAAAAAATTCATACACTGGCTCAATTAAAAGCTAACGGGTGGCCTGTTGCAAAACAATACAAACAATTCATTTTTTAATAATAAATTATTTAATCTACTGCTACATTGTTGAAATAAAAAGAACCAGACAAGCATTTGTCCTACAGAAAGGCAACAATCTAACTGGAAAGAATAAATAAAAATAAGGAGTAGGCTATTTAGATTTTTTTTCTTAATGTATAAAAGTGTGAGAAAAAGATTAATCTTTAAGACCCCTTGTGTCTAAGCCTTTCTAAAGCAGATAAAACACAGAGATGTTTATGTCTATACCTAACAATGTGAAAGCAACATAAAACCTCTAAAGAAAAAAACATAAAGAAACTACGGAGTGAGATTACTGTCTTTAATACGAGAGCACAGAGAAAAGGCTAAATCGAGCAAGTTAGACACACTGAACACGCAAAATCAAGAAAAATGAGCAAAAACAGTGACAGCGAGAGCAGAGAAACAAGAATTTTACGGTTAAGTGCACTCACTTCACTATTTTCAGCACTTTAGCTATCCATGACATTTATTTGTTTAAAAAACAATTAATCAACATGTCTTATGCATGTAAGACTGACAGCAGAAAGTGTGCAGTGTCTGTTGTACGATTTATTGGGAATTACGTTTGGTTATGCACATGCATATTCCAAATCGGGTTTCCGATTCAAATCTGGTCGTGACATACACAATGTGTTCTGATCTTCATCTAAGTCACAACCATAGACAATCACAGTCTGCTTAAACTTATACCACACAAAAAATTATATGTTTGCATGGTTTTATTAATGGTTCTAATTCAATGTAAACATCCACAGTGCAGGGTGGAAAAAGTATGTGAACCTCTAGGCAAATGACTTTTCTAAGAGCTAGGCGTGGGCATCCTGTAAAGATGACTGCAAGAGCACAGCGCAGAATGATCAATGAGGTGAAGGAGAATCCTAGAATGTGAGCTAAAGACTTACAGAAATCTCTGGCACATGCTAACATTTTTGTTGACAAATCTACAATACATAAAACATTACACAAGAATGGAGTTAATTGGAGGACACCACGCCACTGCTGTCCAAAAAAACATTGCTGCATGATTGAGGTTTGCAAAAGAGCACCTGGATGTTCCACAGCACTACTGGCAAAATATCCTATAGACAGATGAAACCAGTATTGAGTTGTTTGGAAGGAACACACAACGTTATGTGTGGAGAAAAAAAAGGCACAGCACACCATCATTAAAACTTCATCCCTACTGTGAAATATGGTGGAGGGGGCATCATGGTTTGGGGCTGCTTTGCTGCCTCAAGGCCTGGACGGATTTCCATTATCAATGAAAAAATGAATTCCCAAGTTTACCAAGACATTTTGGAAGAAATCTTTAGACCATCTGTCCACCAACTGAAGCTCAACAGAGGATGGATGATGCAACTGGACATCAACCCAAAACATAAAAGTAAATCAACAACCGAATGGCTTCAACAACAAAAAAATACGCCTTCTGGAGTGGCCCAGTCAGAGTTAGCAATTAAGATGCTGTGGCATGACCTCAAGAGCACGATTCACACCAGATATCTCAAGAATATTGCAGAACTGAAACAGTTTTGTGAAGAGGAATGGTCCAAAATTCCTCCTGACCGTTGTGCAGGTCTGATCTGCAACTACAGGAAACGTTTGGTTGAGGTTATTGCTGCCAAAGGAGGGTCAACCAGTTATTAGGTTCACATACTTTTTCCACCTGGCACAGTGGATGTTTACATGTTGTGTTGAATAAAACATTTAATGACCAATTTATGCAGAAATCCAAGTAATCCCAAAGGGTTCACATACTTTTTCATGCAACTGTATATTATATACTGCATAATGTTATTCTGCATAATTTTTGCCACATCTATTGTTCCTTACAGTTTGAGTTTAAACCACTGATTTTGCTGAAATAAATATACTGTTTATTGTACATATTTACTGTTTATTGTACATATACTGTTTATTGTATTGTACATACTGTTACAATACAACATGGCAGATGTGAGGATCTAAAGGAAAGGTTTAGACCAGCCTAAAAATAAGATGTTTAAACCTCCTACCTTTTATGGTTCTTAGCTATAATTTCTCACTAGCACCACACACTGGACATGTGTGTTTATTTGTGCTGTTTAAAGGGTTCATTATCTTTCGGAAAATCATAGATGGTGTAAATGGAGTGGTAAAATTAAGGGTTTCATAATACAATTATTTATGTCCCTTTTCAGTTCAGAGCCAGGTGAGAATCTGGATCTTAGTTGAACTTGCTCGCATGGTTGTGAATCCTCCATCACTCACTTAAAAAAAAATATCACAAACATTAGGATCTTAGTGCTAACAGCATATTGCTAGAAAACACACAAATGACTAGCATGAAAGGCAGTAACCATGTCTCAGGGGACACATGACTGAACACTCAAAGCTGTCTATTGACCTACAGTGACCTGCACCAGGACATGAATCAATACTAGGACTGCTTAGACGTTTCTAACACACTTTTTTGCAAGAAGCAGATGTTGTGGTCAATGCAGTGAGACTGTATACTTGGGTCCTCAGTGACAGGAAAAACCAGCCTTGGTAGCAGGCTATAAATCAGATACAGTCATGTCGACCTCATGGAGCTGGATTCTCTTGTAGAAACAAGAATTTTAACAAGATTCTGGAAACCTTACATAGCTAAAATACAGACAGCAAAAATAAACGTCAGTGGCTAAGTGAGGAGACAGGATTTCAGGTTTATCTGGTTACATTGCAGATTAAAAAGGCATTGTTTAATTACTTGTAAATCCAGTACAAAATCATTATAAAGTCTGTAATAGATAAATAGACTGAAATATAGTCAGAAATAGAGACTAATACATTAAAGATAGGCAGTAGTCAGAGGTAGTCATGGCCTGGTGGTTAGGGAACTGGTCTTGTGACCGGAGGTTCATGAGTTCGATCCCCAGACCTGAGGCCATGACTGGGGTGCCCCTGAGCAAGGCCCTTAACCCTCAATTGCTCACTTGTGTAAAAAATTAGATAAAAATGTAAGTTGCTCTGGACAAGGGTTGTCTGCCAAATGCCGTAAATGTAAAGATAAAAAATATGTCCTTCCCCCCATTCTGTTTTATACCCATCCTTCACTTATAGACTTAGTAAATACATTAATAAATAATCATCATCATTATTATAACAATAAGTATGTGTTCTGGATTAGGAAAAATTAGGAAAATGAACAGAGAACACAGAAACATACAGGGGTTGGACACTGAAACTGAAACACCTGGTTTTAGACCACAATAATTTATTAGTATGGTGTAGGGCCTCCTTTTTATTGACAGCGTCAATTCATCTTGGGAATGACATATACAAGTCCTGCACAGTGGTCAGAGGGATTTTAAGCCATTCTTCTTGCAGGATAGTGGCCAGGTCACTACATGATGCTGATGGGGAAAACGTTTTCTGACTTGCTCTTCCAAAAAACCCCAAAGTGGCTCAATAATCAGAGGCGGTCTTTGCATAGAGGCGTAGCTAGGCAACTGCCTTGGGCCCTTCCCACTGCAACCCACTGTAGGGGGCCCTTTTCAGTCGTCAGGTTTTTGTGCCGTTCGCACTACATGACTAGTTGTGCTGTAATCGCGAGTCTTTCAGTTGTTGTGGCTTTCACACTACATGACTGATCGGCGACGTGGTCTCACGAATTACACGACTGGGGAATTGCCGACTCATCTGGCTGCCGTCCAAAAACACGAACACGAAAACGAAACTCTCGCGAAAACCAGCAACACCACGTAGAAGAAAAAAACAATGTACATGTACTCCACATTTTCGTTATTATTTTTTTTACCGTTTAAACACTCCATAGTCCCAAGTTGCCAGAATTATTTCATCTCTCCGTTGCAGTGAACATAGATATAATCAATCGCACTATTTCTTCAGTGCTGTCACAATAACTTAAACACAGTGTTGTAGTAAAGTTGTAAGAAAGGTGAGAATTTTGTGTGTTTGCTGGGTTACTGTTTTGAAAGCATTCTTGAAAGTTTTTTACATTCTTCAGTGATATCTTCAGCGGTGCCGCGGTTCTTTCTCCACGTTCCCATTGGCTGTAGCTAGACGCTGCTGCTGACTCTCAGTCGCCGACTACTAGATATTAAACATGCTAGATATCTGCCGGTCGTCTGCGATGAGTCGGCGATCACTCGGCGAGCGTCTTTCAGCAGTTCACACTACACGACTGAGCGAGCGCCGAGTGATCGCCGATTTGCCTCCGACCACAGTTTCTGTCGGCGATCAGTCTGCGACTGAAAAACCAGCCTAAAATCATGTAGTGTGAACCAGCATTAGCTAACTTATTTTTCGCATATTAATGTTGATGGGCCCCCTAGCTAAATTAGCCTTGAGCCCCCAAATTGCTAAGTCCGCCACTGTCAATAATATTTAGATCTGGTGACTGTGCAGGCCACTTTCATGTTCATCAAACCAATCTTTCACCAGTCTTGCTGTGTGTATTGGTGCATTGTCATCCTGATACACGGCACCGCCTTCAGGATACAATGTTTGAACCATTGGATCCACATGGTCCTCCAGAATGGTTCGGTAGACGCACAAGTGACCATCTAGCACAAGTATTGGGCCAAGGGAATGCCATGATATGGCAGCCCAAACCATCACTGATCCACCCCCATGCTTGGACATTAGATGGACAAGATGGACATTATTACATCTTTTCCTTTTCTTTATTTCTTTCTGTCTAAATTGTTGTTGTTGTCATGGTGACCGGTGTCGGCCAGAGGAGGATGGGTTCCCCCCCTGAGTCTTGGTTCCTCTCAAGGTTTCTTCCTCATGCCCTTAGGGAGTTTTTCCTTGCCACTGTCGCCCTTGGCTTGCTCACTGGGGGCTAGGACTCGGCACTTGTAAAGCTGCTTTGTGACAACAACTGTTGTAAAAAGCGCTATATAAATAAAATTTGATTGATTGATTGATTGATGCTTCATTCTGGTCATGCAACCGTCTGGCTTTTTTGGGGCTTCTCCACACTAACTCTCCCAGATGTGTGGAAAACAGTAAAGGTGGACTCATCAGAGAACAATACATGTTTCACATTGTCCACAGCCCAAGATTTGTGCTCCTTGCACCATTGAAACCGATGTTTGTATTGGCACAAGTGACCAAAGGTTTGGCAAACAGGAGAGTTGACATTTAATTCTTATATGATTAGGGCAGCCATGGTTTTGTGTTTTGGATACAATCCGAGTTAGCACCTGAACATCCCTTTCAGACAGCTTCCTCTTGCGTCCACAGTTAATCCTGTTGGATGTGGTTTGTCCACAGTTGAACACTGGCCAGCATGCTCATGGTGAGGTTAGAATTGTCCATGTGAACCGACAAGCAGTGCTGGCAGAAATCATATCCACATTCAACACAGGAGGCCCCCCACACACATCCTGCAGGTCAGTGCAGCATTCTTTAGCTTCCATGTGATAAAGGAGCAGAATACCCTAATATCATGTGGCATAGACTGATGAGTCATGGTACTAGTTGTTTCAGGCTGATAGCATAGTTTGTGTGTGGTGCTAACCCCATGAAGCCATGAAGGCTGGTGGTGGTTCTATACTGGTGTGGGGTGTGTTCTCACTGCATGGGTTGGGTCCACTGCTCCACCTAAACACATCATTAACTGGTGTCCTCTATGTCTCACTGCTCAGTGACCATTTATAGCCCTTTGTGGACTTCATATACCCCTCACAGGGATGGGATATCCCAGCAGGACAATGCACCATGCCATTTAAGCATTTATAGCAGGAGTAGCCAACCTGCGGCTTATGAGCTGCATGCAACTCCCTAGCCGGCGCACGCTCTCACCTGCACAAATGATCTGTGCCATGGCCTGGCTACGTCATCAGCTCTGAGGGCGACAGACTGCTACACCTTCGTGGTGTACGGTTTGTTTACAAGCCTAGCGAGCCGCTAATACTTTAAAAACCGGCATAGTGGAAAACAGGAGACTAACGGCATGAAGTGACACTGCTTTGAGTCTCATTGGTGAGACGCAATATTCTGTCACACGTTTTGGAATAAACCACATACGAGGTGCAGCAAAGGTACCACAGACGACTGAGGGAAGCTTCAAACTTACTGCCACTGTCTGTTCTCTTCTTCCTAAAGGTGAGCACAGGTCAGTGGAATTGTAACAAGTGTTGATAATGGAGATTATCCACTTTTTACCTAGAAAACAACAGTTGCGTACATAACAGAGCTCGTAGCACGTGCAAGCATGCATGAGCAACCTCACTGTGCCGTGGCCCACCTCCTTCAACCGTGCCAAAGTCCTGAAGCATATCATGCCTTATGTTTATATTGAAGTTTGTGTTTATGTTTTTTTAATGTGCTATTCGGTTAGCTTGAGTTCACCCCGGTATTTTCGTCAAACCTGCATGTGCATGAGATGAAAACACCGCTTCCCAGTAAGGACAAGATCATTTAAATAAACAATTTGTGTCAAGTTTGCTCTCAAAATGGCAGGGGGAAAAATACATTGTTTGTGTGCGTGTATGTGTGTGTGAGAGGGAGGAAGGGATGGGTGAAGTTCAAGCGTGCCCATGTCTATGATGTGCTGTAACACAGTAAAAAAAGTGGCTCTTTGTCTCTGACGGGTTGGCCACCCCTGATTTAAAGGGTTTGGTGGAGAGGTTCGTTTGCACCCCGGATCCTGCACCTACAAATACCATGGAGTTGTGGATGGCTATGCAGATGGCATGGCTTAACATCCCTCAAGATGTCTTCCATTCACTTCTGCAATTGATGCCAGTTAAATTTTCTGCACTTTCGTTTCCCATGACTTGGCTTTTCACTGTCTGTATATATATCCACACATGCAAAGAAATCAAACATGGTTGTCCATAAATTGTGTAATAATGAGAAATTACACAGGGAAAAAGTATTGAACACATGAAAAAAGGGAGGTGCAAAAAGGCATATAAAAACTGAAAGCTGAAATCTACCAGAAATTAGAAAGCCATCCTGCCACTTACTGCAAATTAATATCAGCTGGTTCAGTCCCAACTGACATCTCACTATAAAAGGATGTCTCCCAAATGATGATTATTAAGTTGTCACACAAGAAACATCTTATGAGTGGTAAAATCAGTTCAAGAGCCAAGGACCACTTATGGAGAGCCACAGAAAGACCTGGAATCAGCAGGTACAATTGTTTAAAAGAAAACAATCAGTAATGCACTCAACCACCATGTCCTGTATGCACGCTCACCGCACAAGACTCCATTGCTGAAGCAAAAGCATGTTGAAGCATTTTTAAAGTTTGCTGAACCATATTTACAGTTGTGATCAAATTTATTCAACCCCCACTGAAATAAAGTGTTTTGGCCAGTTTGACATTGATTTTGATCATTTCAGTCATCTTATTTACAATTATATCAAAGAGGCACTTATAAATTAGACAAACATAACATAATATTTATGATGGAATAACCACAAATGTCTTTACTGTGCTCACATCATTATCAGTTTTATTCAACCCCCTAGTGACATTATTTTTTAGTAATTAGTACAACATCCTTTTCCAGTTATGACAGCTTTCAAGCGTGAAGCATAGCTTGACACAAGTGTCTTGCAGCGACCTATGGGTATCTTAGCCCATTCTTCATGGGAAAAAGCCTCCAGTTCAGTCACATTCTTAGGCTTGCGCACTGCAACTGCCTTCTTTAGGTCCCACCAGAGGTTCTCAATTGGATTTAAGTCTGGTGATTGCGATGGCCACTCTAGAATGTTCCAGCCTTTCATGTTCAACCATGCTCTAGTGGACTTGGATGTGTGCTTTGGATCATTGTCCTGTTGGAAGGTCCAACGTCTCCCAAGCCGCAGGTTTGTGACTGACTCCATCACATTTTCCTCCAAGATCTCCTGGTACTGAAGGGAATTCATGGTACCCTGCACACGTTGAAGCTTTCCTGTACCATTAGAAGCAAAACAGCCCCAAAGCATAATTGACCCCCCGCCATGCTTCACAGTAGGCAAGGTGTTCTTTTGTTCATAAGCCTGGTTCTTCCTTCTCCAAACATAGCGCTGGTCCATTGTCCCAAACAGTTCTAATTTAGTTTCATCTGACCACAGTACACTGTTCCAAAACCTTTGTGGCTTGTCCACATGACTTTTGGCATACTGCAGTCGACTTTTCTTGTTCTTTGGAGTCAGCAAGGGGGTGCGTCTGGGCGTTCTGGCATGGAGGTCTTCGTTATGCAGTGCGCGCCTTATTGTCTGAGCTGAAACTTCAGTGCCCACATCTGACAGGTCTTTTTTCAGTTCCTTAGCAGTCACGCGGAGATTTTTCTCCACATTACGCTTCAGGTAGCGCACAGCAGTCGCGGTCAGGATCTTCTGTCTGCCATGACCAGGTAACGTTTCCACTGTGCCCTTTAACTTGAACTTGCGAATGATACTTCCGATAGTGTCTCTTGGAATATTTAACAACTTCGCAATCTTTTTATATCCATTGCCATTCTTGTGAAGAGCAATAACCTCTTCTCTTGTCTTCTGGGACCATTCTCTTGCCTTCACCATGCTTGGAAACACACCAGTAGATGTCTAGAAGGAGCTGAGTATCACAGTCCTTTTAAATCTGCCTAATTGGTGCTTATCATGCTTGATTGCTGCTCGTTGACATCCACAGATGTTTTCAATACCTGATGGAAAACACTGGAATGAACCTCTGTTCTTAGGAGTGGTAGTCGTAAAGGGGTTGAATAATTGTGTCAATGAAGAAATCACAAAAAGGCCATTTAATACTTTATGACAAAAAAAATGATGCTATCTTAGTTGCATTTAGTTCTTTAACAAGTCCTTGTAAGATTTCATTATGAACACAATTACAAATGTGCACTGAATTCCATAAAACCCTTCGCAGCATTGGGGGTTGAATAAATTTGATCACAACTGTAAACAAAATGGTGAAATACTGGGAGAATATAGTCTAGTAAGATGAGACCAAAATTTAACTTGTTGGTGGCATAATACACGCCATGTTTAGAGGTCAAAGGCACTGCATATCATCCCAAAAACACCATGCAAACAGTGATGTGTGGAGGTGGGAACATCATGGGGTGGAGCTGTTTTTCAACACATGGCACTGGCACACTTCATATAAACAAAGGAACGATGAATGGAAAAATGTACAGATACATTCTTGATTTTAAAAATCTGCTACTATGTACCAGGGTGATGAAGATGAAATGAGGGAGAACATTTCAGTAAGACACCCATCCCAAACAAATAGCCAAGGAAACTCTCAACTCTCTAAATAGCCAAGGAAAATCTACAGAAAAACTTAAGCTCAGAGTTCTATGTCAATAGCAGCATTTAGAAATACACTATATTGCCAAACGTATTCGCACACCTTCCTTGACTCACACGTGAGCTTAAGTGACATCCCATTTCTAATCCATAGGGGTCAATATGATGTTGGTCCACCCTTTGCAGCTAGAACAGCTGCAACTCTTCTGAGAAGGCTGTCCACAAGGTTTAGGATTGTGTTTATGGGGGTTTTGACCATTCTTCCAGAAGCACATTTGTGAGGTCACATACTGATGTTGGACAAGATGGCCTGGCTCTCAGTCTTCACACCAAAGGTGTTCTATCGGGTTGAGGTCAGGACTCTGTGCAGGCCAGTCAAGTTCATCCACACCAGACTCTGCCATCCATGTCTTTATGGACCTTGCTTTGTGCACTGTTGCATAGCCATGTTGTACAAGGAAGGGGCCAGATCCAAACTGGCCCTTCACAAAGTTGGGAGCATTGAATTGTCCAAAATGTCTTGGTATGCTGAAGCATTCAGAGTTCCTTTCACTGGAACAAGCTCAGCTCCTAAAAAACCACCACACACCTTAATCTCCCCTGCACCAAATTTTACACGTAGCACAATGCAGTCAGACAAGTACCGTTCTCCTGGCAACCACCAAACCCAGACTTGTCCATCAGATTGCCAGATGGAGAAGCGTGATTCGTCACTCCAGAGAAGATGACTCCACTGCACTAGAGTCCAGTGGCGGAGTGCTTTACACCACTGTATCCGACACTTTGCATTGCACTTGGTGATGTATGGCTTGGATGCAGCTGCTCGATCATTGAAACCCATTTCATGAAGCTCTCTGCACACTGTTCTTGAGCTAATCTGAAGGCCACATGAAGTTTGGATGTCTAGTCATTGACTCTGCAGAAAACGAGCTCTTCACATGAACATAAGTTGTTGGGACACACACACACACACACACGTAAATTGTGACCGGGGCGGTGTATGTGTGTCAGATTGGCTACCATGTATGTCAATCAATATACAGCAGTCAGTGCAGATGGACGATAGCCTGTCATTCATCCACTACTTTTTAATGTCATGCGATCTACCCACATTCCTTCGCGATCGACGTAATGGGCACCCCTGCTCTAGTGAGTGTATATCCTGCTCAAAAATGACAAGCATGACAACCATTACATGTGATGGTGATGGTAAGCTCTTCTGCTGTATCATTATCTACAGAGAAGTAGAGGGATCCTGGTGCAAAGATGACTATCTATCTGATTTTCAGTAAACCAAAAGGAATTGTGGACACATCCCAGAACACGAGCAGCACTACAGTGGAAAGCACAGTGGAAAGCACAGATTAAGGCTTTTGGGAGTGCACATGACCAACCTCTCATGGTCCTGCATAGTAAAGAAAGCTTAACAGTGCCTCTCCTTAATCAGACAGAAGTCGGCAGACGTGCATACTCATCCTCAAATGCTTCTCCAGAATCATCTCATTGTATGCCTCATACAGGAAAGCAATGCAGCAGGTGAAGACTATCCAGAGCATTATTGGATCAGGTTTTATTGTTGTAAAGGACATTTAGGTGAAAGACGTGCCACTCTTTTTTCTGTCTCTGAAGTTTGAATAACTTTAACATATCTCAGAGGCAGGAGTGACGCAAACACAAGTTAATGAATATTTATTAAAAAGGAGACAAACAAACGCTACACTACAACATAGAAGGCAGAGAGGGATAACAATCAGACTGGAGCACGAGACAACTAGATAAAGACGACAAGTACTGGATCATAAACTAAACATAGAACTATTGAAGCGGATTCGGGAACCGAGGCAGAAACTGCTTAATCCAGAAATCCCGAGGAGGGAAACTTTATTTTCCACACAACTCAAACAATAGCACTGTTTCCTCCCCCTCCCCTGGCGCGCGCAGGCACCGCTCCCTCAATGTCACTTAAAGGGCTAAAGCTCCTTGAGTGGCCAAGTGCCTGTCTGTTAGGGAATTCGCTGTGAGGAGTAGTAGTCGCTACACTATAATATGACTAAGTGGGCAGTGACTAACGGAAGAGAGAGAAGAGAAACAAAACCGACAGCGGACAAGAGACTTAACCATACTACAACTGAACACAACGAGGGCAACCGTAACAAAACCGTAACAAAACAATTGATAAATGAGACAGACTACACAGAGCAGAGGGGCAATGGGCAGAAAACATAAACTAACAGTAGCAACCAGCGACAAAACTAAGAGCAAGAGCAGGCATAAACTACACAGGGAAAAGCAGAAGCAGAGCAAGGAGGGACTCACATACAATGACCAACAAGTGTAGACAGGGCAGGGGAAACTAAATACACAACAACCAAGGAAGAAAACGAGACACAGGTGGAAACACTGAGGATGGAGCCATGACAAACAGAAGGGAAACCAAGGAAACGGGGAAGCTAGGCAGGACAAGGGAGGAAGGGAGGACATGACATTTACTTTGAAATATCTTTTTCTTTGGGCCACTATCTTGACATGCCTGATTTTATTACATTCTGAAATAATATTGAGAGAAAAATTGCAAAACTGTCAAAATGGTGTAACCATAACAATGCATCACCAAGAATATAAGTGTGACGATGGGTGCGAGGCGAAGGACGAGACACAGATCCTTGCTTTAGCAGACGTCACGTTTATTCACTACAACTATTGCGCAAGACAGCGCACGTAAAACATGGAACACTCACACTGAAACGTGTAGACTTAGACAACGACGAGCACAAGACACTGCGCGAACGCACATTAAATAGACAGACCACATCAACCCCACGTGATGATGAGACGAGCCACAGGTGAGACGGATAATGACAAGACGCACCCGCACCCACAGAGAGACACTGACGCAGACGAATAGACGCAGACAACGTTAACACACGCCCCAAAGGAAGGGTTCGGGGACCGTAGCGTGACAGACGTCCCCACCAAGGGCACTACCCGTCCCGGGGTGCCAACAGGACCGAGTGCCCCGAACACACGTCGATGGGCGGATCCGAAGCGCCCAGTCCTGCGTCTGGGAGATGACCGCCCTCGGTGGAGAGTCCGCCACGAACAGCCTAGAACACCCTCCCTGGGAAGACCGGGGAAAACACGTTAGACATGTTTAACGGGACGGACACAAACACACAAACAGGAACACTTACACACAGAGGAACAAACGGGAAAAAGGGGTTCAGTACACATACAGGCAGACTCACGAACACTGGGACAGACACACACGAAACAGGCGCCAGACTACGCGCCAGGAGTAGAGCGATAAGGGGAGAGAGATCGGGAGCTGCAGGTGCTGCAGTGAACGGTCCTCCTCCAGGCTTTGCTGCGCCGGGTGCAGCGCGGCGGGCGGACGCGCCGGGTGCAGCGCGGCGGGCGGACTCTCCCCCCAGCTGGCCGTATGGTACGCCCGTCTCGCTCCGCGACCGTCCTCTGGAGTCGACCGTGGGCTCTTCCACCTCCATCTCGGTCGCCTCGCTGTCCCGGCTCCAACTCATGGGCTGCTCCGGGCTGCCACCCCGGGAGCAGTCCATCCTCTCTCCTCCGGAGCGATCTGAGGACGGGGTCCACCTCCCCTTCACAGTCCCAGCAGAACACTCAGAGGGGGGCGGACTGCCCTCGTCCTCTGAGTAGAGTTCGCTGTCCATGCACTCTGAGACGCCTGAGTGCACGGACGGAGGACGATCTTCCTCTTCGTACTCCTCCTCTTCCTCACCGTAACCTACGGCAGGTGCGGAGTACTCTGACGGAGGGTAATCTTCATACTCCCCCTCCTCCTCACCGTAGCCTACAGCCGATGCGGAGTACTCCGACGGAGGGTAATCGTCTTCGTACTCCTCCTCCTCACCACCGTAGTTGACGGTGGAGGCGTCGCAAACCGACGGAGGGTAATCCACCTCCTCTTCCTCACCGTAGTTCACAGTGGAGGCGTCGCATATCGACGGAGGGTAGGCGTCTTCTCCCTCTTCACCCTCACCATAGAATATGGCGGGGGCGGAACAAACCGAGGGAGCCTGGTCTTCCTCTTCGCCTTCCTCTTCCTCATCCTCGCCTTCCGAGCCCTCTTCTGAGAACTCGCCTTCCGGGGTTTTCTCGGTGGCGCAGATCTCCACGGCACCTACCCATAGAGGTAAGAGGTCCCGGGAAGGCGAGTGGTGTCGCTCTCGCCACATTCGTTCCGCGGTCTCACGGAAATACACCGCCATCTCCGCGGTGGAGGACGCCTGAGCCTGACGCAGCATGAGCGCACAGACAGGGTTCTGCTGCATCATCTCAGGGGTCGCTGTGGTCTTGCGGTGCTGGGCAGGGGAAGAGACGTGACGTCGCTTGCTGGGCTTCTTGCCCTTCTTTGGTCGGGTCACGTAGCCTGGCATACTTGGGTGTCTCAGACGGCTCGTCGTTCTGTGACGAAGGGTGCGAGGCGAAGGACGAGACACAAATCCTTGCTTTAGCAGACGTCACGTTTATTCACTACAACTATTGCGCAAGACAGCGCACGTAAAACATGGAACACTCACACTGAAACGTGTAGACTTAGACAACGACGAGCACAAGACACTGCGCGAACGCACATTAAATAGACAGACCACATCAACCCCACGCGATGACGAGACGAGCCACAGGTGAGACGGATAATGACAAGACGCACCCGCACCCACAGAGAGACACTGACGCAGACGAATAGACGCAGACAACGTTAACACACGCCCCAAAGGAAGGGTTCGGGGACCGTAGCGTGACAATAAGTTGTTGAAATAATGTGTAATGACATTCAAACAGCCTCTGAAATACACTGGCATAATCTTAAACAAGTATTTTTTTATATCAAATAATAATAGAGAAACATGGCAGTTCTGAATATTTTCATTAACTTGGTGAATCATGTTTACCAAGTCAAACGTCTGGTATGTCTACTGGTGTAACCCCCTTTTTGGAGCCATTTTGAACATTTTGAGCCAGAAGATCATGTAACAGAATGTGATGTCAAACAGAAGGACCTCTGAAGACTCCAAATGCCACAAGTCAAGATTAGTAACAAAATAAAGCAGATTCAGGTCATGGTCAGGTATGATTACAATACATGTAAAATGGTATGACCTCAGTAAAATGTTAATAAATATAAATCATCATAAAATATTCAAGTTAATATGAAAAATAGTTCAATATTTCAAATATTCAAACCAAGGTCAAGTGTTTACATAGTCATTCACAATAATGAATGCAAAATTTGGTTTCAATTTGAAATGTCCTGTGGAGTAACTGGGTTACACCATTGCACCATTTCCTTTATTTGATCAATTTATGGACAATATTTCTTCTTTTGTAGTTTTTTTCTATTATTTTTGTATTCTTATTAATAATAAGATTATTAAAATGATTGTTGTTATTATAAAAATTTGAATATACCATAATATGCAGCTTGAAATGTAGTCTAAAAATAATTCTAAAATCTCTAAATGAAATCTGTTTTTAATTTCACATTTCTATAGGACAGCGCACATAAACAAGAAGAATGTAGGTAGAAACCTGTGTATGCAAACAACAAACTCTCTCCTCTTCTAATATATGCCTCTTACAAAGAAAGAAAAAAAAAGTGGCTCATCACTGAGCGTGTGTTTATGTGGATCTGCTGCAAGGGAAAATTACCTTGTTAAAATAAAGCAGAGACACTACATACACCCTTACATACACATACTAGTGTTTCATGAAAAGTAAAATCAGTGATGCAGGTCTCCAAAAAATATAGTTTTATTGAGAGGTTTTAAGTCAAAATGGAAGACAAATTAAGGCCCTGGACATTAGACTAACAATTTCAGTCATCTTCTGTACTTTAGCTATCAAAGAGAGAGACAGGGAAAGATCACAAACATCCAGTCACAGATCTGCCCAGGGAAACACAGGTGCAGATGAGGGAAGAGTGGAAGCAGTATCAGAGGCAGTACAGAGAGAAGAGAAAAGGTTGAAGAAGAAGAAGAAGAAAAGATTGCTTGCTGAAGTTTTGAACATTACTCCTCTATCACTGCATTCAACAGCAGATGAGCAGCTTTTAATGGTCCTCCACAGCCTATAGTGTATGTTGCTGATCATGACTATGTGCCGCCAAGTTTAAAGAGACCACAGGCATCCTCCACTCATGTGAGGGTAGTGCAGAAAAGTACCAGCGAACATAGACCAATGCTGAAGAAAAGGGAGAAGCTAAGGTTCATAAAAATAAGGAACTTGAGTGAAAGAATGAAGGCAAAAAAGCTGCAACTGAAAGTTGATGAACTCAAAGTAAAGAAAAGAATGAAAGTGCGTGTGAGAAACAAAAAGAGACAAAAATAAAATTGCAAAGGAGAAATGGAGAGGGTTGTCACCTTTCTCACTGAGATATGGATGTTTGGAATGTTCAAAACATCTCATATGCACAATGTATATACGATTTGAATTGAGTTTTTCTTTTGTCTGCCAGATATCGTCTTACATTTGATTGTTTTTAATGTAATATGATTAATTAGGTGTATGAATTGTTCTTACTGTACTATAATCAGAGATCAATCTGTTTCTTCATTGTTAAAAGTATTGTTTTATATAGTATTAAAAAAATCTGTTAGATTTTGATCACATTTATTAAAACACCTAATTCACTTAAATTCATAACTTTTTATTCAACTTTAATTGCTTGTCATTTGCTGGTGTAACTCAAATGGTGTAACCAATTTTTCTCATAAAAATCTAATATTGGACGAAATTACTATGCATATAATTTCAGCACTGCAACAATGAAATTTTAAATTATTTTAAACCAACTGACCCAAGATTAGAGAGAAAACATTAATGTCTATGGCATATGACTTGCTAATGTCTATGTCTATGACTATACTAATGTCTATGACTTGCTCAGTACACAAAAAACCCATATTATCTTAGTTTAGAAATAAAATATTTTAAATATAATTTGAAATTATATTTAATAAAAAAATCAATTCTTTCATGTGTACACTTACATAACTTCTAGAAGGCTGAATTATTTAATACTTGTCATGCTTTTGTGGTTACACCATTTGACAATTTAATGTGACTGATTCTTTAATTGGTTAAAAATGGTAAAAACGTCATATAAAATGCTATGGCACCAACAGGACTTCTTCATGTACTAAAATTCTTGATGTTATTGCCCCTTATAAAGTTAAACGTATTAGATCTAGCACACAACCTTGGGTAAATGACGAGATTAGAACATACAGAAAAGAATGTAGGAAGGCAGAACGCAGATGGAAAAAAAATAAGTTAAAAATATCTTTTGACATTCTGAAAACTACTGTTTAAGTTTCAAGAGGCTTTTTAATCAGCCAGGGCAGCACATTTTTCTAAACTTGTATCAAGAAATGCCCATAGACCAAAGATCTTATTTAGTACAATAAACTCTATACTCAGCCCTCCTATCCCAGATGGCCTTGAAGCCTGTCCAAAAATATGTGAAGATTTTTTAGTTTTTTACAGATAAAATAAAAAATATTATTAAAGCATATTATACCTCAGATTAGTGAGCCTGTTATATATAAGCCATTCAAAAGCTTCGAACCAGTGTCCCTTTTACAGTTAAGAGATATAGTTTTTAAAATGAAGGCAACTACTTCACCGCTAGATGTTATTCCATGATGGCTGCTTAAAGAAGCTTTTGATGTTTTAGGACAAAATCTTCTAACAATTATAAATACAAGTCTCAACACAGCTACTGTTCCTGTTCGTTTTAAACATGCTGTTGTTCCTTAAAAATCATAATTTTGACTCTGAAGCCCTGTGCAATTATAGACCTATTTCCAAATTATTATTTTTGTTTAAGATTTTAGAAAAGGTTGTCTTTAAGCAGCTTGTAGATATTTTAAACATGAATAATATTTATGAAGCTTTTCAATCTGGTTTTAGATCAAAACATAGCACAGAAACCGCACTCTTAAAAGTGACTAATGATTTGCTGCTTGCCAGTGACCATGGTGATTGCTGTATTATGGTTTTATTAGATTTAAGCTCTGCATTTGACACAGTGGACCATACTATACTTATTGAGCATCTGAAATACTGTCAGTTAACATCGCAATTTTCCCTGTAACTATGGCTTCTGGTGTTCCCCAGGGGTCTATTTTAGGGCCGGTACTATTCTCTATATACATGTTACCACTAGGGCAAATAATACAGAAATATGACACTTCTTTTCATTGTTATGCTGATGATGTACAGATCTACCTTCCCTTGAAATTGAATACCCGGAGCTCCATAAAAAGGTTGCATGATTGTATCCTGGACATTAAAACATGGATGAATAATAATTTTCTCCAACTTAATGACAGGAAAACAGAGGTTGTTTTGTGTGGTTTGACCAAATTAGCACAAACTAGTAAAATTTATTTAGGCTTTCTGAACTCCTATGTTCAATGTCACGTAAGGAATCTGGGGGTAATTTTTGATGCAGAGTTGAAATTTGATAAACAAATCAGTACAGTTGTCAAAGTTTTTTTTCAATTAAGAAGCATTGCCAAAATTAAATCATTTACTTCGCATGATTTAGAGATAATTATTCATGCTTTTATTACTTCCCGTTTGGACTTATTATGGAATAAGCCAATCCTCTGTTAATTGTTTGCTGCAGCAGCGCGCCTTCTCTTGGGTATAAAGAAAAGAGAACATATTAGCTTCTCTCCATTGGCTACCTGTGAAATTCAGAATCCAGTACAAAGTTTTATTGCTTGTTTTTAAAGCCCTGAATGGAATGGCTCCGTCTTATATTACGGATATGCTTGTACCATACACTGCTCAAAGATCATTAAGGTCTTCTTCCAAGTCTCTCTTGACAGTCCCTTGAGTTCAGTTAAAACAAAAAGGAGATTGTGCTTTTTCGACTGCAGCACCAAGAATTTGGAACAGTTTACCCCTGGAATTGAGACAATCAACATCTTTAATTTCTTTTAAACCTAAGCTTAAAACACATTTTTATTCTCTTGCTTTTGAAAACAACCAACAACGTGTGTGATTGTGATGATGTGTGTGCTGTAAAACTTTTGGTCTATATTGGACACGTAAGAAGGGGGAGATACGAGCGGGATTTTTACAATATGAGCTATGTAAAGCACTTTAATTAACACCCTGTGTTTTTAAATGTGCTATATAAATAAAGTGAACTTGAACTAGAAATGCAAACTATACACCTAAACAAATATCTAGCATGTTGTTTTAACATGTTTAATGCATATTTGTGATTTAGACGTCATACCAACCCTTATTTGTCACTGACCCATTTACACTGATTAGTGTATAATAAAAGGTTTCAACATTGTGACATGGTGACTTAGTGGTTAGCATGTTTGCCTCTCAGCACTGGGGTCTTGGGTTCAAGTCCCTATCTGAGTTTCCATGTTCTCCTCGTGTCTGTGTAGGTTGCTTCTGGGGTCTCAGGTTTCCTCCCTCATTCCAAAAACATTGAGGTTAGGTAAATTGGCAGTCCCTGAAAAAAATTCTCCCTGAGTGTGTGATTGTATGTCTTTTCATGTCCAATAAAAACATGAATGCAAGCACCTGATCTAGTAGGTGGATTCTAGTAGAGTACACTGCACAATTGGCTGCTGCTTATTGCTGTCTTGTGACTTGTGTTAAAATTGAAAAGTGACCTTGGGTATCTTGAAAGGTGCTATATACAGTGGCTTGCAAAAGTATTCATACCCCTTTAACATTTCCACATGTTGTCACATTATAACCAAACATATATTTCATTGGAATTTAATGTCAAAGACCAACACAAAGTGGTATAGAATTGCGAAGAAAATTATACATGATTCAAAAAAATGTTTTACAAATAAAAAACTGTGGTGTTCAAAAGTATTCAGCCCCCGAGTCAATACTTTGTCAAGCCACCTTTTGCTGTAATTACAGCTGCATGTCGTTTAGGGTATGTATTTTAGCTTTGCCCATTTAGTCACTGAAATTACTGCCCATTCAGCTCAAACTCAGTCAGATAGAGAGTGTTTGGGAACAGCAGTTTTCAGATCTTGCCACAAATTCTCGATTGGGTTTAGGTCTGGATTTTGACTGGTCCATTCTAACCCATGAATGTTTTATATTAAACCATTCCACTGTACCTCTGGCTTTATGTTTAGGGTTGTTGTTTTGTCCTAAATCGAACATTCCTTCATTCATTCGAGCATCTCACCCTTCACAGTGTTTGCAACAGTCCTCTCTGGATGTAACCTTTGGAGGACAATCACACATTCAAACTAAACTGTTGTCTGCTCCTCTGTGCATTATGGCTAACACCAGCCATTTGAATAACACATGAGGGCAGTATTTGATTGTTTGCTGTTGTTACTGCAAGAAGATGAATTACATCTCAATAAGAGATTAACTGATTCAATTACATCCTGTTGTTCTTTGAATATAATGCAATCTGACACTTGCGGGCATGTAAAAATAAAAATAAAATATAGCCGCAAGCGGCGATTGGCGGGTTCACACACAAATAGGCATATTTTGGCCTCAATAGGCAAAAGGAAGCCCAAAAGGTCCTTTAGACCTAAAAGTGAAAAGAAGCTGTTTGGGTTTGGCCAGTGTGTGCTCTACAGATAGTGTGTGATGACATCTGCGTGTGTCAGAAAGGGAGACACAGAAATAGCACATCTGGCTAGGGCTGCATCTATGTGAACAATATAGGAAGGCCTATATTGTGTCTATACATGATTGGGCCTGTATATTACAGACAGAGAGAGATTGAGGGTGCCAGAGACTATGCTTTGTTAATTCACTCCTTGCACACCTTGCACGCCTAACATGACTGCCTGTGTATTCAAAGTATGAATGTAGTCTGCAAAGCCTGGCATTACATGACTGACATGACTGGCATGACTGACATAACTGATATGACTGAAATGACATCACTGGCATGATGAACAAAAGTAATATGACTGATATGACTGACATAACTGGAATGAGTGACATGACTGGCATGACTGTAATGACATGACTGATATGAATGACATGACTTATGTCTGACATGACTGGACTGACATGACTGATATGACTGGACTGAAATGACTGACATGACTGGACTGACATGACTGTTATGACTGGACAGATATGCATACAAACTATACATACATTTAGGTAGAAGTGTGTGTGTGTGTGTGTGTGTGTGTGTGGTAGTGTATGTACTGAAACTATGACAACATATACTAATACATACATACATAAGTATACATAGAAACTATACATACATATAGGTATAAAGGTGTGTGTGTCTGTGTGTTTGTGTGAGAGAGAGAGACAAAAAAGAAGCCAAATATCAGTTTGTATAAGCATGTGTTAGTCACTGAGATATGGGTGGGTATGGCTAGGGAAGTGTCATTGTGAATGCTATAGGAAGGCCTGCTTGTGCCTGTATGTGTGTGTGCCTGGTTAATAGACACAGAGAGATCTAGGTAGCCAGAGCAATGTTTACTTAGGGCACAGAGATGGGAGGGGGAATGTGGGTGAGAGTGTGAGAGAGACTGAGAGTGTGAGTTTCAGCTTGCGTGCGTGTGAGAAGGAGAAGGTGACAGAGGGACTTTACATGCATTCTTATGCATTGTATATAATACTGCACTGTAGAGCCATACGATAACCGATTTAGATGAAACTTGACAAATTTGTTCAGGATGGGATTCTGAATGGGCTTGTGCATTTTGGTCAGAATTGGGTAAAATATGAAAGAGCTTTAAGAATATGAATATTATATGTATCGATGCTGTCCATTAAAAAAATATTTAGCAGGTATAAGTGTCCTCAAATTCAAAATCTTTGGATTGTTTTTTGATTTCACACTCTGTAGAGTATTATAAGACTTTGCTTGACATGATAGTATGAAAATCCTAGGAGGAGTATGAAAAATGATGATTTCAAACTATTATTAACTGTAAATAAACTGTGCATTTTTTAATAGGACATGTAATGGGAAAGTTGTTCGCACTACTGCAAGGAATCAAAAGAGTCCAATTGCATGTTCCCAAGTGGAATTATGTAGGGGATACACTTGCTTTTTTTGCAATAGCGCCCCCCAGTGGCCAATCGACACCCGGCTGGATTATGTCATAGGGGGCGTGCACTTGTCCACACCCAAGAGGTTTCGTGCAGATCGACCAATGGTAAGCCTGTCAAACGCGTGCCGATCACTGATTGGCCGATTACATCAGCCATTTTGGAAGTATGGCATGTCTGCTTTAGGACCTGGTTTCCAGAGGCCCATAGATGATGTCTGTCAAGTTTCATGTGGATCGGCCAATCTGAGTGCATGGGGCAAATTTTTGCATGTTATAGCGCCCCCTAGCAGGTGAGGTATGGCAACCACTGCGAGCTGCCCCAGACCCTCACACGGAAGCTGTCTGTGAAGTGCCATCTCATTACATGCAAGTTTTCTTAAGTTAGAGTTCCATATGTGCAAAATTTACTATTGAATTTACGCCCCCTCATTTGATTGGCTTATACTGACTAGGTAGTGAAGAAATTAGCATTTTTGTTGGATACATTTTAAAGTTCAGACTCTTCTGAACGTTTTGATACCACATATGTGCACGTATGTGAAAAATCCAGGGACTAGTTCGCGCTCAAAGATGTGTGTGATTTTGCACATTATGCAAATTAACTCGAAATCTAAGTGGGCGGAGCTTAATGGTTGTATATTAATTGTCCTATTGAATTTAGTCAAGGAATGCATAGGAACTGGAATTTTGGTTCTAGGACCTACGGTGTAGGAGATATGGACAAAAAGTCAATATGGTCTGCTATAGCGCCACCATCAGGCCAATTTGGGGTCCCTGTATGGGAATCTGGTCCTTGGAGGTAACTGAACCTTTTTGCCAAGATTGGGTTTTCTAGGCATTACGGTCTAGGCTGCACGATGCATTTTATGTCAAAAAATGGGCAAAAGAATAAGAAAAATAAGAAAAATACCAGCAATTACAATAGGGTTCCCACACTATGTGTGTGTGAACCCTAAAAATCGCAAAGGCTACACCTTGTCCAAATGAAATTGTGTTGCACGTTGAGTACTCAAGTGATGGGTGGTGCTGTTTTTTTTTTTGCTGAGAACAGATCAAAACAAAAAGCAACCATAAAATAAAGAATCTTTATTTACATCTAAATCAAACCTATCAAACCTCCAGAATAAGAAAACATGCATGAGGAAAATGGACAAGACATACCTTTAAATAAAAAAACAACCTAAACAAAACACCAGTGAAAATCCTGGCACACACTTTGAAAAAGCAGACACACTATGCATCGGATTTTCCAAAGCAAGATCTAGAGACAGATACAAAACACTTAACATTCTCAGTAAGGAACTTTGAAAGAATGAACAAGTCAATGTACACAGAACCTGATCACTCAATTTATGTGGAAAAACATCAATTAAAGTGCAAGAAGTTAAAATATAAAAACAACTTTGTTGTCAGAAAAAGCAAGGTAAGCACATGAGCAATGGATATCTTGAAATTGTAATAGTCTTCCTTAGTCCATTACCCATCTTCATGGCAAACCATGCATTTCTATACAAAAATAAATAAAAAATCAAACATCGAAACGGTCTGAAAATGTAATGTTATTTTGTGTTGTGATGGGTTCCTCTGAGATTATTCTTACAGTTGAGCAGAAAACAAAGAAACAAAGGATGGAAAAAAGGAAAACGCATTTCTGAAATAAAGTGTACACAAGGCAATAGAGGAATATAGTATATTGCTCTTTAAATTTTTAAACATCTAATTTCCTGCTACAAATCTCAGTTATTCTCCATTAGTTTATAGCAGGGCTAATGTTTTAGTGTCTGCAAACTACCTCTGCATCACATTTAGATCATTACCCATTTTTTTAAAAGAATGTATTGTGCAGTACAAGCAGATCCCCACCCATTCCCCTGAAAGTGTTGCTCCCACAGCCATTAGTGCTCTCAAACGGACATACACCCAAACCCAAATCCAGGTCACACTCAAAACCAGACAAAACCTTTTTCTCACATTGGATTTTCTGTTGTAAAAGAAATACCTCTCCGTCATGAAACATATTTTATATACAGCAAAGACAATGCTTGAACGGTATATAGAAAACGTCCCCAACCACAAACAACAACAAAAAAGTCTTTGGTCATCCATCTTCATGTCCCTTTTGAATACTTATAATTGTTTGATCATTATTTTAAAAATAATACATTTGAACATGCTAAACCTCAACCAAGAGTGCAAAACGCTGCATTTATTAACTTGCTCAGACTATGTAAAGGGCATGGTATATGGAAAAGTATACTTGCATCCACCCTTTTTATTTCTACCTTGTTGAGTGATGCAACATGACTGTGAACATATATGTATAATGTGAAATATTGTGTCTGTGCAATGTGTGCGGCAGACATTAAAAATATTTACTGAAACGATGGTTCTGTTTTGCAGAAGGTGAGGTGGGATACACCTCATATTTTATACAAAAGGCAAGAATACAGATTGACCGATTTGGTCAAGACACTCCTGTGACTTCATTATGATCTCACTCCTTCATTGGGCTCATGATGGGTTTGGATGCACCAAGCATATCCTTACCATTATGTCTCTCTTGAACCTTTCTTCTTTCCCTTTTCTCACTGGTACAGATCCAGTGCCAGCAGTAGGAGTAGTCTTTAATTTTAGAAGGAAGGACACTGTGCTTCTTGTGCTTTCATTCCATCTTGGACATCTCATATCTTGTTGTCATGATTTCCTGCAAAGGATAAAAGTGAGCTACTCTGAGTGCATATTATTTTCAGTGTTTGCTTTATTTGAAAGTTTGATAGGAGCTTATTTCCTTGGTAAATTCTTCCAAACCCTCCACATGTATACTGGATGCTGTACCAACTCGTCATACTACTGTGTAGTAATACAGAACCTTTGCTCACTATAACTATTCTGAGCCTAGGCTACATCCCCAAACCATTTAAACCAGGGGTGCCCACAGTTTTCAGCTTGCGAGCTACTCTTATAAGATGACCAAGTCAGAAAGATCTACCGGGGTGGCGGCGAACGTAATTTGTTGAGTGGATTGCAGATTGGCTACCGTGAATGTCAATCAAAATACAACCGTCAGTGCAGATGTGCGATTCATCTACTACTATTTTATGTGACGCGATCTACGCACATTCCTTCGCGATCGACCGACACTTCCTTCGCGATCGACCGGTCGATCGCGATCGACGTAATGAGCACCCCTGATTTAAACTTTCAGTCATTAGGTCACTACTTTAAAAAACCTCATCTTAATCCACATGAACTGTCCAACTATAGGCCAATCTCTAATCCAGTGGTTCCCAAAGTGGGGGGCGCGGAGCTGTTGCAGGGGGGGCGCGGAGCTTGAAAGTAAAACGTACACATGTGTCAATATTAGGGATGCACCGATTCCGATATTAATATCTGAAAAAATATTTAAAATATTCTCATCTACTAAAAGGGGGCACGGCAGAAAAAGTTTGGGAACCACTGCTCTAATCTATCCTTTATTTCCAAAGTGTAGACACCACCACAGCACTGACTAAAGTAGTTAATGATCTCTTAATATCCTCTCATAAAGGACACATTTTTAGACCTTCAGGGTATATAGCTACAGAGATTCTTAAGTTGAATTTAATAACTTTTTAATACCTACAAAATATTTTTTAATACCAGCATGACAAAGCGGCTACTGAAGTGGCCTATCGGTTGTTGCTAACCACTGACCTAAGCCTAACCTAAGGTCACCCTTTTCAGCGTGTTTCGCCGAAATGTGACAGATTTTCATGCCTGTTTAAATCCCATAGTGTTTCGCAAACAGGTTTGGCGGCAAACCAGCCGGGTATTTAGGTGACTGGCACGTGCGTGAACAAACATCAGGTCATGTCATATCACTGCTAGCAACATATAAATAAATCTAATTTAAGGAATTTTAAGAGAAAGGCCTGTACATACCACAAATTCAAAAACGTCTAGGCAGTTGGATGGGCGTTCGGAAATGTAATACCTCGTCAGATGAAGTTTATTACTTTTTAATGGCCTTAATTTTGGCCAACTGAATTTACTACCTTTTAATACTTTTTACAGCCCCGCAGACACCCTGACCTTAGGTGTCACTATTGATTCTGATCTTTCATTTGAGACACATATGCTATGTCACTACGGCTGCCTTTTTTCATTTACGTAATATTGCCAAGCTGAGACATTTACTTTTTCAAATGCAGAGAACCTGGTCCATGCTTTTGTCTCGTTAAGATTGGACTACTGTAATGGTCGTCTAATTGGATGCTCTAGACCAGGGATCGGCAACCTATGGCACGCGTGCCACCATTGGCACACCGAGGCATAATCACTGGCACGCGGCACGCTGGACCATCTCAAAGGTTGCCGACCCCTGCTCTAGACAGTCCCTAAAGAAACTCCAACTTGTACAGAATACTGCAGCTATAGTCCTAACTAGGGCTTGAAAATTTGATCAAATTCATCCTACTCTGTCAGTATTGCACTAGCTTCCAGTTAAATGGCGAACTGATGGCGACTTCTGTTGACCTATAAGTCATTAAATTAGGGATGCACCGAAAATTCGGCCACCGAAAATTTTCGGCCGAAATGGCTTAAATTTGCATTTTCGGTTTTCGGCCGAAATACTTTCATCACCGAAACAACACGGCCGAAACAATGTGCTGTGATGACGCAAGCAAAAATCGCCACCTGCACGCGCTTATTTGGATAAAGCTAGCAAAAAAGTTTTCCAGTGATGGCGCCAAGGCAAAAGACATTACACCAAAAATTATGGAACTCGTTGCCTTAGACGATCAGCTGTTCTCTGTCGTAGGGATTTCGTCGGCTAATAGAGCACAAGGAGCCCCGTTATGTTTTGCCGAGCAGACGACATTTCTCAGAAGCGTGTTTACCTGAGCTGTTTAATGTTGTTGCAACTCACGTCACGTTTTTATGAGAGAATTTATATTTATCTTTCAGGCCAGTCAGTTATAACTAAATTTAACTCGTATAAAATACATATATTTATCCTCTCAGATAAAAACGGTCTGCAAGCGAGTTTAATTTAATTAGTGGTCGGCCGTTGTCAGCGGTATCGCCGTTAACGGCCCACCACTAATTTTATTTTATAATATGCATTACTGTAATGTCAGTGCTAAATAAATATTTACAAATCAAATTTTGTAGTTGATTTATTCTTTGAATAGCAATGCCTTGATTTTAGTGAAGTTAGCCATAAATCCAATGCTACTAATAATTGGCATAATGTAGGCTATTTCGGTGTTTCGGTTTTCGGCCTTGGTTTCCTCATTTTCGGTTTTCGGTTTCGGCTAAGAATTTTCATTTCGGTGCATCCCTACATTAAATGGTCATGCCTCACAATACCTGACGGAACTCATTGTATACCATCACCCATCTCACTTGCTGCACTCTCAAAATGCAAGATTTCTCTTCCAAAAATTAGCAAGACAACAGCTGGAGACAGAACCTTCTCCTTTAAGGCCCCTCAATTACGGAACAGTCTGCTAGCTCCAATCCAAGATTCTGGCAGAGTTCCAATCTTTAAATCTAGACTCAAGATTCACCTATTTAATCAAGCCTTCAGTTAATATACTGATAGTGTTATATATACTGTTCAAAAAAAAATAAAGGGAACACATCCTAGATCTGAATGAATGAAATATTCTCATTGAATACTTTGTTCTGTACAAAGTTGAATGTGCTGACAACAAAATCACACAAAAATCATCAATGGAAATCAAATTTATTAACCAATGGAGGCCTGGATTTGGAGCCACACACAAAATTAAGGTGGAAAAACACTACAGGCTGATCCAACTTTGATGTAATGTCCTTAAAACAAGTCAAAATGAGGCTCAGTATTGTGTGTGTGTGTGCCTCCACGTGCCTGTATGACCTCCCTACAACGCCTGGGCATGCTCCTGATGAGGTGGCGGATGGTCTCCTGAGGGATCTCCTCCCAGACCTGGACTAAAGCACCAACTCCTGGACAGTCTGTGGTGCAACGTGACAATGGTGGATGGAGCGAGACATGATGTCGCAGATGTGCTCAATCGGATTCAGGTCAGGGGAACGGGCGGGCCAGTCCATAGCTTCAATGCCTTCATCTTGCAGGAACTGCTGACACACTCCAGCCACATGAGGTCTAGCATTGTCCTGCATTAGGAGGAACCCGAGGCCAACCGCACCAGCATATGGTCTCACAAGGGGTCTGAGGATCTCATCTCGGTACCTAATGGCAGTCAGGCTACCTCTGGTGAGCACATGGAGGTCTGTGTGGCCCTCCAAAGAAATGCCACCCCACACCATTATTGACCCACTGCCAAACCGGTCGTGCTGTGACGTCTGTCACATGTGCTCAGTGTGAACCTGCTTTCATCTGTGAAGAGCACAAGGCGCCAGTGGCGAATTTGCCAATCCTGGTGTTCTCTGGCAAATGCCAAGCATCCTGCACGGTGTTGGGCTGTGAGCAAAACCCCCATCTGTGGACATCGGGCCCTCATACCATCCTCATGGAGTTGGTTTCTAACCGTTTGTGCAGACACATGCACATTTGTGGCCTGCTGGAGGTCATTTTGCAGGGCTCTGGCAGTGCTCCTCCTGTTCCTTCTTGCACAAAGGCGGAGGTAGCGGTCCTGCTGCTGGGTTGTTACCCTCCTACAGCCTCCTCCACGTCTCCTGGTGTACTGGCCTGTCTCCTGGTAGCGCCTCCAGCCTCTGGACACTACGCTGACAGACACAGCAAACCTTCTTGCCACAGCTCGCATTGATGTGCCATCCTGGATGAGCTGCACTACCTGAGCCACTTGTGTGGGTTGTAGAGTCCGTCTCATGCTACCACGAGTGTGAAAGGACCACCAACATTCAAAAGTGACCAAAACATCAGCCAGAAAGCATAGGTACTGAGAAGTGGTCTGTGGTCCCCACCTGCAGAACCACTCCTTTATAGGGGGGGGTCTTGCTAATTGCCTCTCATTTCTACCTGTTGTCTATTCCATTTGCACAACAGCAGGTGAAATTGATTCACAATCAGTGTTGCTTCCTAACTGAACAGGTTGGTTTCACAGAAGTGTGGTTGACTTGGAGTTATATTGTGTTGTTTAAGTGTTCCCTTTATTTTTTTGAGCAGTGTACATATGAAGATGTGGAGCTCAGGGGCCCCTAGTCATTGAGTCTTCTGGTAATCTGAGATGTTGATGCCGTCATCCAGCCATGTCATGCATTCACTCTAGTTGTGATAATGACTTGGGTGAAAAGCAATGGCTCAGTGACCCTCATAACTGTGGTCACCTCCAGGGCTCGCTCTCTCTCTCATTATATATATATTATATACACAAATATATATATATATACACAAATATATATATATATATATATATATATATATATATATATATATATATATATATATATATATATATATACAAATATATGTTAAATTTGATGTGTACATACTTAACCTGTATTTTGTATCCTGGTTACATACTCCTAAAAGGACACCTAGAAGATGATCTGGCTTGCCAGTGGATGTGCCAAAGCTGTGGATGGATGCACCAATGCCACCAGAGTCTCAACATCCACACTGGAGGGACTATGACTGCTCGGCTTAGAAACTGAACTATAAATATGGACTTCTATTAGCTGGGCCGCCCAGTGGAGAATGGGTTGCCTTTTGAGTCTTGGTCCTCCCAAGGTTTATTCCTAAACCCCACATGTTTCTTTGTGACAACATGTGTTGTAAAAGGTGCTATATAAATACATTAGAGTTTGACTTGAAGTGTATAAAATCAGTTTGAAGCAACATACCTCATCAGAGTCAAGAAGAACAGGTAGTGCACTAAAATAAAAAAAACAAAGAGTTAAACATTCAACTTTTATGAAACCCCAAAAACAATTGCCTGACAACATATTGTGCTTTTGCATGATCATATAATTATTCCCCACTGTGCAATTATGCTGAAATAGCATAGGAGTCCAAGGAGTCCATGAGATCTCCACAACCAAATCAAGACAAGAATATGAAATTATATCTAAGGCTTTGAACCAATAATTTTATAATAGAAGCAGCTGAAGTACAATGTGGAGTTGGCCATGTGGGAAAGAACTCGGCTGTCACTCTAAAGGAGGTTAAAAAGTCCTGCTGTAGACATGGGAGAATATGATGAATGGACAACCATCTCTGCAGCATTCCTTTCTGTCAAGATGGAAGACACCTGAGTAAACATGAAAATGACCCAAGTAATACAACCAAAACAGCATAGCAATGGCTTTGAGGCAAGTTTCCTTGAGTGGCCCGGTAAAAGTCCAGATATAAACTGCTTTAAAATATCTGTGGAGAGACCTGAAGATGGTAGTTCACAGAAACTGTCCATCCAATCTGATGGATCTTGAGCTGATCTGCCATGAAGAATGGGATTAACTACCAAATCCAGGTGTGAAAATCTTGTGAAGATGTATGCAATGAGACTTGCAGCTGTAATCATGGTCTAAAGGTATTTACAAGGTATTGAATAAAGGGTCTGAATATCTTTGTGAAGAAGAGACTTAGTTTTTTAATTTATTTATTTATTAGGTACTTATAAGTAAGATGACCATGTTTTGTAACCTAAAATTCCGGGTCAGGAGCATTTGGACACACCCTTTATTTGATTCTTTTTATACATTTCAATTGAAGGTGCAAAGTTAATGAAATCAACATTTACTGGAAAAAGATAAATGGAACACTTTCAACATTCAAAACATTATTACTTATTGGAATACTTGAGCTCAATAATTTCCAATTGTTTTAAACCCTGCAAAATCATGGATGGATTGTCCTGAGAGATAGACTGCATTAAATATCCTGCCTGCAGCAGAAACTAGAAAGGGCTCTTTAAATTGAGAGCAATGTGCGGCATGTTAATTAAGCTACTGTACCCCTGCTGTGTGTAAATGCGCTTAATTAAAAGATGCTCCTCTAAACTTTCCATATGCATTTTTTTCATAACACAGTAGAGAAACTGCCAAAGTCTGAGCAGTAGCCACTCGTCCTTCTGTTAACTGCTTGCTAGAGTAGTTTGCATGCTTCGTAGCAATGTAACTGCTGATACTGTACTCTTTGAAAACCGTTTCTTGGCATATACAGCCATTGATCGGACCTCAGTGAAAAACTATTTTGTTGTCCACTCCTTATTAAACACTGCACTGTGCACCGTGTCCACGTTTCTTTTCTTTGGTCCACTCATTTTTACCAAAGGGCAAAAACGGCAGTGGGACAATTACACTCCAACAGAGGTCAATGTGTCTGGACTAGTGGGGAAATGTGGGTATTGCAGGGTAAAGGGTGAAAAGGGGAATTAATTAGGTTTTTAATATCATTTGGACAAGTTCGGCGGGCCGGATTAAAAAGCTTAACGGGCCGTATATGGTCATAGTTTGCCCATGTCTGGTCTTACCTAGCATGGTTAGCTTACCTAGCCTCTTGGACATCTCGTCCTATTATTATTATTATTATTATTATTATTATTATTATTATATTACTTTCATGTTATATTATAACTTCACTTGCAATTTTCTGGTCTTTCTGCAAGATGTCCAACGTTGTTTTGTTTTAGCAAATGTATATTTGCTATGAAGAACACAGTTGCGTTGGTGAGTATGAATAAACAGTTGTGAATAAGATAATGCATACTAAATATTAGAATATAATGCAGTGTTAGTACTGTGGTATTTTCCTCAGCATCGTTTAGCCTCTTGGCACGGTTAGTTTAGCTAGCCTCTTGGAAACTATATCATGTTTTGGCTAATTAGTAATGAAGCTACAGGTAATGAACTTTCTGTAAGATGTCCAACATTATTATTTTGTTTTAGTAAATATATGTTGCAGGCTCTCGAAGTATACAGTTCATTTAAAAAAACATTTGCATATTGTGATAAAGTTCATTCTTTTCCATAATGTAATGATAAAAATTAAACTTTCATATATTTTATATTCATTGCACACCAACTGAAATATTTCAGGTCTTTTATGGTTTTAATACTAATGATCTCACAAAATTAACATATGAAAAGGTTCTCTAAACGAGCTGTTAACCTAATCATCTCAATCAACTAATGAACTCTAAACACCTCCAAAAGATTCCTGAGGCTTTTAAAAATTCCCAGCCTGGTTCATTACTCAAAACCACAATCATGGGTAAGACTGCCGACCTGACTGCTGTCCAGAAGGCCATCATTGACACCCTCAAGCAAGAGGGTAAGACACAGAAAGAAATTTCTGAACGAATAGGCTGTTCCCAGAGTGCTGTATCAAGGCACCTTAGTGGAAAGTCTGTGGGAAGGAGAAAGTGTAGCAGAAAATGCTGCACAATAAGAAGAGGTGAATGGACCCTGAGGAAGATTGTGGAGAAGGGCCGATTCCAGACCTTGGGGGACCTGCGGAAACAGTGGACTTAGTCTGGAGTAGAAACATCCAGAGCCACAATGCACAGGCGTGTGCAGGAAATGGGCTACAAGTGCCGCATTCCCCAGGTCAAGCCACTTTTGAACCAGAAACAGCGGCAGAAGCGCCCAACCTGGGCTACAGAGAAGCAGCACTGGACTGATGCTCAGTGGTCCAAAGTACTTTTTAGGATGAAAGCAAATTTTACATGTCATTCGGAAATCAAGGTGCCAGAGTCTGGAGGAAGACTGGGGAGAAGGAAATGCCAAAATGCCTGAAGTCCAGTGTCAAGTACCCAAAGTCAGTGATGGTCTGGGGTGCCATGTCAGCTGCTGGTGTTGGTCCACTGTATTTTATCAAGGGCAGGGTCAATGCAGCTAGCCATCAGGAGATTTTGGAGCACTTCATGCTTCCATCTGCTGAAATGCTTTATGGAGATGAAGATTTCATTTTTCAGCACGACCTGGCACCTGCTCACAGTGCCAAAACCACTGGTAAATGGTTTACTGATCATGGTATTACTGTGCTCAATTAGCCTGCCAACTCTCCTGACCTGAACCCCATAGAGACTCTGTGGGATATTGTGAAGAGAAAGTTGAGAGACGCAAGAACACTCTGGATGAGCTTAAGGCCACTATCGAAGCATCCTGGGCTTCCATAACACCTCAGCAGTGTCACAGGCTGGTTGCCTCCATGCCACGCAGCATTTCTGCAAAAGGATTCCCGACCAAGTATTAAGTGCATAACTTAAAATAATTATTTGAATGTTTACTTTTTTTGCATTAAAAACACTTTTCTTTCATTGGTCGGATGAAATATGCAAATTTTTTTTGTCAAAATCATCAATATTAAAACAATAAAAGGATTGAACTACTTCAGTTGTGTGTAATGAATCTAAAATATATGAAAGTCTAATAAATACATGATGAATAATGAAATTTATCACAATATGCTAATTGTTTGAGAAGGATCTGTAGTGGTCAGTGAGCATGGGTGTGGCATGTTTGTATAAAGGCATGACACTTTGGAGAGGCTTTTGACCCTTAGTGGACAATACTGTGGAACTCTTCAATACTTCCATGTATATGTACAATATTGTTTACTTTGTCAGACAACACCCTGTTGAATCAGAAAAAGCAGATCAGTACATTTACACACTTTAAATCCCCAAAATCACACTGTCAGTATGCAACCTGATAGTGTGTGCTACGTCATCACATTGCTTCCGCTGGCGCGGTACTTAAGGCAAGAAATGGAAACAAATGTTTATTGAATTCTATTGCCCAAGCTCATGATCGAGGAAATTATTTATCTAGAAATAAATCAAGATCGTTTTATCGCCCAGCACTAGATAAAACTCACTGTAGCACCACAGATCATGATGAAAGCCAGTGATGCACAACTGATCATGATGAGGACTAAACAGAATTACAGAAAGGCTGTAAGCAAGATACCATGTACAATTTTTCCAGATTGCAGGATTCAGTTTTGTATATTATTTTATTCCTGGTCGATGTATCCTTGTTGTACCATTGATATGGTTTATAATCACTGTCTACTGTATATTCCAATGTCATTACACTCGAAGTAAGTAACTAAAAAATGATCACTCACACATCGGTTAAAGAGGTAGGGATATTCTCTTCCACCCACTTTAAGTCTTCATCCTGAGTAGAAAATGAAACATTTGCTTTTAGCTTGAATACCATTTTTTACATCAACTGTTTATTGCTTGATTATATTCTTAACTGTATATTGATAACTGTATGTAATCTGTATATTGGTAACAGTACAGTGATCCAATACTGACCGGACCAGGAGCAGGCTTTGCTGTCCCATTAACCTCGGCCTTAGCTGCTCGCAGTTTTATTCCATCGGCTACAAATAAAGGGGCACACTTCAGGCATCACCTTTATTGTAATGCAATAAAAAAGTCTGTGTACAGGATAACATACAAGCTCTAAATGTTTTTATGAGCCAAGTATCACATACCCATATTTGCAGACACCAAGAACTCTTCAATATCTTCATCATCTGAGTCATCAATCAAAGGTGTAAATGCATACCTAGAGTACAGCACAGGTCATAGCAATCAGAATAGCCATAACTGATCTGACAGCAAATGTTTTCAATAAATAAATTACTCCCATAACATTCTACATTTTACAGGTTTGTTCCAGCAATTAATCTGATCAGTAAAATAACAAGGATGGGTTAATTTACTGGATCCATCTGTCTAGGATACTACCATAGTCTACACTGCCGTTTAATATAATTTATTTGCAATAAATAACAATGACATGTATCTGCAAAATAATAACAATTTAAAAAAAAGAAAGTATTTCCAAAAAATAGCTTAAGGTCAAAAAGCTTAATATGTTAAATATAAAAATGAAAGCACGCAACAATAAGAACCATAGACAATACCAATTGAGTCAGAAAACTGAATAAACAAATGTTAGTGTCATTCTACATAACAATGACATCATTACAGTGTCAGAACTTGCCTTTGATTATTTGCAGATGGTCTCCAGAGAAACATGATGACAAGCAGCATGACTGAAAACAGGAACCTCCAGAAGGCATCATCTACCCAGAGTTCCATCCAATCCTGCCCACAATATCATCAATTTAAAAAATATATATTGATAATTTATTTCTAAGAAACAAAAGTAGCAAAACCAATAAATAAGTAGAAGAAATATCATGTATTAGATACTCACAGCTTGACAGTCTGCTAAACGGAATTTTTTTGTTGTCCATACAATGAAAATTATAGAGGCTGAAAAAAAAATCTAAAGTAAATATATTCTACAATACACGACCAGCACTAACCACAGGTACAATTATTTGCTATGCTGATGTTGCTCATTACGTACTCACCAATAACAGCAAAGATGAGGGTATTGGTGAAGTGTCTGTATAACGACAGCTTCACTGGGTTTCTCCTAAGTTTCAGTGTCTTTATAGTTTGTGCCAGGCTGACAAATATTTGAGAAGAAGTTAAGGAAATTATACCCTTAACGTAGATAAAAATACAACACTACTGGCACAGGCAAATTAGAGCAGTCTTTAAAAGGTAGAAAGATGACAGTTGACATTCAGCAAATTATCATAATTATGAAACTCATTAGAATTCATTGGAAGCCAGGTTAGCATTTGCGTATAGTAGTATTTTAAAACTTTAGTTGCTAAAACCAGCAAGCAGAAATGGGTGGAAAAGGACAGGGGGAGACTACACAAGTAATGGTTAACCTAAACCGATTCAAGGATATCCACCAACACAGAGAGGAGTCAAGCAGTGCCAGGGGAATGTTGGCCAGCAAGGCAAGGTCAGAATCTTCAGCCTGAGACACACATGTGGAAAAGGTAAGAGTAGGAAGGGAGAAAACAGACATGAATAAAAGTGGATGACTAGAAGAAACCCCATTTTCACCAGAGACAATGAAACTGAAAGTCTGTTCAGGTAAGAAGTTAGAAAATTTCACAACACTGTTCCTTCATTTTAAGATATAACAGCAAATTAGGGTAGTCACAATACAGAAAATTTAAATATTGTTAAATCCTCACCAACTAATATATCTATAAAATACTGCTTGCTGTACATTCTGTTTAATAAAAACAATGCAATATGGTAACAGTTTGTTTACATTTTGTATATTTAGTACAATAATTTCACAAAATTACAGGTTAAAGTATAAAGGAATTCACTGTCAACAATATAAAAACTGGTAATGTAGTAATTTTTAAAACCTATACATGAAACTAAAATAGTAAGAGATAAATGTGTTATCCTTAAAGTCTTTAACCAGTTCATGTTACTGTTTGTGTTCAAGTTAGACTGCATTGATGTAGCCACACTAAGAATCATAGAAGGATATGAACCAAATGGTGCCAGAGTCAAGCACAGCTAGTGCAATGGCAGAGATCAGAGCTGGTCCATTGTCCCGACCCTTTCAGACCAACACATGTACAGCCTCTTTGCTCACAGGGTATAATAAAATAGATTTTCAGATGCACACCAAAGAAAAGTGTGAACATATTTGTTTGCTACTGGACTGCTATTATAATGCTGACCCCCTATTGTT
Source organism: Brachyhypopomus gauderio (assembly GCF_052324685.1). Taxonomy (NCBI): domain Eukaryota; kingdom Metazoa; phylum Chordata; class Actinopteri; order Gymnotiformes; family Hypopomidae; genus Brachyhypopomus; species Brachyhypopomus gauderio. The sequence goes on from NC_135225.1 coordinate 16,389,202, forward strand.
ACCCGTCTCTATAAATATGTTAGGATAGCACAGTCGAAATATTCACAGTGTGCTACTTTACCCCAGTGATCCTCAGCACACCTTCAATGGCAGCAAAGGCAAAGTAAAGTACACCCAGGCCCACAACTCTGTGCATGACAGTCCCAAGACGAGGCCTGAAAAAACAGAAGGTACATGCTGCCTCAAAAACAAGGAAAATACCTTCCAATTCAATGTTGCTTTGTCATTATTCACTTACTTGACTATACCATAGCCCAGACTAACAATGATGACTAAGAGTCGAGCAAGAGTCCTCTTCAGAGCAGAGATGAGTTCAGCAAAAACCAGCAAGCCTTGAGCTAAAGAAAGATAACCAAAAAGATAAGGCTTCAAATGGGAAAAAAAATCTGTACTATTAACAGAATTAAATGATGTTCTCCTATTTAAATCACATTTGCATGCCTCATCTGTCAGCAATTTTGAGCAAGTCTCAGTAAATGTATATGTTAAACATATATTTAGTATCAAGCTAGCAAATATGTGAATAGGTGACTTCAATGTAACCATTTTCTGAAAGCGACAGATGCTAAATGTGGAATTTTTTTCAATGTTAATTCACTAAATACCTTAATGCTCTATGACAGGTGTCACTAATCAAACACCTTTGCATTCAGAATCATTCCATTACATCAGTCTTTAAAAATACCACTAAAAGGATTTCTTGCATACTTTCTAATTCTTTTCACAAATGTAAACCAGCAATGGGACAAAGTTTAGAAATGTGTTCACTCACAGGCTGAGCCCACAGCATTGGTATTCTCATATTCCGCACAGAAGACAGCCATCTCTACCATTCCTAGAAATATCACCCCACCTATCCAGAACTGGATTCGTAACAGGTCCTTCCAGTAGCAGGAAGCCCAGATAAACCACAGCAGTGCATACAGGATATACACGATGCACATCACCATGTAGAACTGGGGTGGGGGGTGGAAAGAAACCACATCACACAGGATCTGTGCTCAGCTAAGATCAGAATAACATACATTATATGTAGTTATCCTACAGCAGTGCTTCTTCAACCTTTTACTTTAAATGTACTTTACCCTAGCTTACAATTAGGGTACACCTAGGGTAGAGGTATCAAGTATTAATGTCCTGTGTTGCAGGCTTGGATATAGCAAAAATATGGGCTGCAAGGACTGAGTTCTGGGAAGCGAAGGTTGAGCTGATCTAAATAGAAAAAAAGCAATAAACAGCTACAGACCAAATACTGTATCTACACAATGCTATGTGAGGTGAGAAAGCATAACTTATACCACTTACGATCATAAGAGGCCATTCTGTGACTGAAATGAAGCCATGGGCTCCCTTCATTACCACACTAACTGTAAAACACAAAGTGAAAACCATCAATTTATGATTATATTTCTTATTTAGTCATTTGTTTGTTTTAGATAAATACAACACGCTTACAGGCTAAATTCCAGTTAACATCTTTTTTACTGGACTGGATCAAGACCACAAGAAGATATGGTCCATCTCTCCATGTTGTAGCAATGACATTATCCTTTTCAGAGAAAGCATGGTAAGTATATTGTAATTGGCTTTACAAAATTCTCAAAAACGTATTACCAAAAATAAAGATTCAAATCTGGAAAGCATTAAGGAATATAACTGAGCTTTACCCTGACTCCAGATCTGTCAGCTTCAGCAGTGAGCCACCTGGTGTAATTGGCATCCTAATAAGACAAATAAACATTATAGACTTTAATACAAATATAATTTGTGGTCACCAATTAATAAGGTCATATCACCATTATAAACATTGTTCTTACATGAAGCCTTCCCTCCTGTGGTGGCTTCACAGGCCTGGGCAGAGCTTTTGATCTCTGCAGTTGATGTTAAAAAAAAATTGATTTTATGACAGAAATGTCACATTACATTACCATGCACAAGCTTTAGTTTTACCCAACAAACATTTGGGAAAACAGTGAAGTGAAATGATGTCAAATTAAGAACAAATCAGTATGCTTGTATTGTGCATCTTTTTTATGTTATCAAAAAAGCCTTTTACACACCCTTTAGGCAACAGATTCAATCATTTTGTCAATTTTGAGGAACAATACTTATTTTACACACATTGAGCATGGGAAAGTACTGGATCCCACTGTTGCAGACTAATGCACTGTAAATGTGTTCAATGTACTCTCCGTGTCCAAGAGGGATGGGGGCTAGACTGTCTCCACGACTTGATTGTGTCCTATCATACATTTCCTGAGAGCAAAAAATAAAACTTCAGCAAGGGATATCTAATATATTTAAATATATTTCTAATATATTTACTCTGTAAAGTTTTATTACATGAACACCAGATACTGACCTCAATGTTACTGAATTCATTGTGACATGGATAGTACCTTAAATACCAACGAATTGTAAACGAGACCTCCTGTGGACAGCTAAAGGAAGTCACTGTAAAAACAGACATTAGTACATTAATTCTTGGCAAATAAGTCATGCAGTTACAGTGTACATACAAACATAAATCCAATAAAAATGAATGTAAAACATGTACCTTTCAGTTGGATATCTGTGTCTTTATACATGGATTTTCTTAATAACAAGGGTTTTGATGTCTAGGGAGAAGAAACGATTACTTTTTGTAATTACGAAAAACTTTTTGTAATTTTTGTACTTTTTGTTTTAAAACAAGATGCAAATCTCGCTTAAAGGATATGACAGCAATTCACTACATGTCATCAATGCTGGTTCAGCTAGTCTCCAGTCTTTCTATTGAGAAGGAGCATCACCTTTCAAACATAGCCACCAGATATCAGTTGGACTACCAAAATGGAAAACTAAGGGTTGTCCTTAAATATTTGATAGACACCTGAAATGTAAACATTCGAGAACTGACTGTAAATGTATTACAAAATAGATGCTAACTAGTTAACCAAGTAATTCGACGACAACATCATCAATTTCCTTTCATATACACGTGCCAATACTATTGATCCTGATGCGTTAGCCAGCTAGATAAACTTGACAGGATAACTAAACAGCTAGGTAACGTAATCCAAGCAACACAGTCCTGAATAGGTAATTAGTTCGCCAGGACAATTGGCTTGAGCTGGTCATCTGACAAATTAGAAGGATAGAAAAACAATGTTGCTGTGAAAACAATGTTGGTAGTTCCAGAATTCGAATACATGACTAAACATTAATGCACGTGCTTAAATCGGCGGCGATTCATTGAGCTTGATCTGCGCGTTACATTCGTAACTACCCGTCTTTTATTACCCAAGCTTACCAGCTAACTAATATTAACCATTTCCAATGCCACATCGGCTGCTTTGGTGAAGCTAGCTGATCTGTCAGTGTAACCTTAGCTGGCTATATTCTCATAAATAACTATTTGGGAGTTGTTTGCGTTGTTTTGCTTAGCGATACCACCGTGAACAACATGCCTTCCAACAATGCGGTGATAGAAAAGACACACAGCTACCAATAAATCGATCACTTGAAGCTTTCTAGCTAGCTGCCTAGCTAAGTAGCAAGCGGTCAGTACAAGTCACACATATTCCACCTTAGGCATTCGGTATTTTTAGCTACTTACATTGACAATTTTAACAGACCAGTAACCCGTCTCTGGAGCAGCGTCAACTCCAAAATTAAATACGATAAATAAAGTCCAGGACAGGAAACAAAGCATGTCGAAGGCAGTGGAACCCATCGTCCCTCCAACAACAGTACCGGCCATTTTTCTCAGCAACATAGGCGTGCGTCACGAGCTCACCTGAAGCGCGCGGCTAGGTTAGTTCCATCGGGAGACAGCGGCGTGGGTAGCGAGCTGCTGCGCGCTCCCGATTTAAAAGTCCCCCCATCCGAAAGCATAGGGTAGCGAACCTACATTATTACCAATGTCAGGGTTTCTTTAATTATCTCATGTTCACATGTATGTATATGTTTGTCTTATTTTGTCCAAGTTTGATGGAAGTATCGTTCAGTAGGCCCTATCATATCGTGTTGTTTGCATTTTAATACGGAACGAAGAAACAAAGATAATTGGACTAACATTTCGTGAACATTTAAATAACTAATATTCTAAAACAGGGGTTCTTAACCTGGGGGGGGGGGGGGGGGGGGGGTCGCGAATGTGACACAAAATAAGGTGTTTTCTGAGTTAAATGTGCGACGAATCAGGTTCGGAGCTAAATTTTGTTGTTCTTTACTCAGCCTGGACAAGCGGAGCCACAACGTGCATGCGCGAACCTGAATCAAGACTCAGAATGAGACAGGTTGATTCAGTAAAGTTTATTGAATCAAACTGCCTCATTGTGGCTCCGCTCGTCCAGGATTAACATGGAGCGTTTTGTAGAACGTCGAACTGAAAGTGGGGATGCAAAACGCCTACTTCCAGGAACTTCAGAACAGAAAAAAATGAAGAAAGTGAGAAAATATGAAAAGTACTTAGAATATGGATTTACGCAGACAAGCGAAGGAGAGGATGCACGACCGCAGTGTGTTCAGGGTTGCCAACTTTTCGAGATTGCTTGGAGTGAGATTTGAACCTGGAGGGGGTGGCGAGTGTAAATTGTTACCGGGCGGGTGTACTGTACAATGGACACAAATTAAGTGTTATATCGCGATCGATCGATCACCGGTGATTGGTGCCAGAGCGAACTAGTAACTCATTGAATCATAGATATGGATCAGAGGTAAATAAACTAGTTTTTTTTCGGCGTGAGAAATCGGATGTGTGACGTGAGAGCGTGTGAAAATAGTCAAATTCGTGTGTCTCAATGCGTGAGAGTTGGCAACCCTGGTGTCTTGTTTGTGGCGAAGTGCTAGCCAAGGAAAGTCTCAGGCCCTCCAAGTTGCTACGCCATTTGCAGACGAAGCATTCGAGTTTGCAATCAAAAGCTGTGGAGTGTTTAGAACGTAAACGGGGGGGGGGGTCGCGAAATTTACCGGAGCCTAAAAGGGGGTCGCACAGTGAAAAAGGTTAAGAACCCCTGTTCTAAAATATTTAAAAGTTAATATTAACTGTCACTCCAACTACTCGATTGTACAATACTTTTATAATGAAGGTTAACGTTGACAACGCTGAACTAACGTAATATTCGAAACACGATTAATCTTGCATCACTTCTCGATTATAAACTGTGGAGGATATACGTATATAACTAAGAAGTCCTTCAGAATGAAACAATATACAAATGTCAGTGTCACACTTAAGGTTCCTTTAGATGCGCGTTACACGCCATCTTGTAATACCAAACGTTTATCTTTAAATAACGTGATAATTAAATAAAAGTATTACTTACTAGTACTGTAAGTTAAGGATTTAAGTGTCTATAAACTTAAGCATACGTTTTTGGAAATTATTGATCTATGACATTGAACTACTTAGGAGCTAGTCTACATTCTGCACTTAGGCAACATAATGATATACAGTAAAGAGTTTATTGCATGCCTGACCTTTATCCTTTATATGATCCTATAGGATGCAATTCTTTATTACAGTGGTGTTATTCAGTCTAAATATTTAGCCCTAAAGCCATATTAAATTCAGTAGTGCAGAATTGTTAGGCCTATTTATTAACATCAGGGATTTTCAAATAGTGGTTGACAGGGTCTGAGATAGCATGACTAATTTTTCCCCTAATTTTATCAATCTTACCGTTAAAGAACTTCATAAAACTGTTACTGTTTGATTTGGTCATGATTCCTATTTAGGCTAGATACAATTTTAGATAGGAGTCTTGGATTGTTTTTATGTTTTTCTATTAAAGCCGATAAGTATGAGGATTTTTCCGTATGGAGTGCATGCTTATATTCAATAAGGCTGTTTTTCCATGATAATCTATATAGACTACTTCTAACTTAGAATTTCGCCATTCGTGCTGCAGGATGCGCAGGAGCCATCAAGTGGACCCTGAGGACTGGGTTGAGAAATGCTGGCCTAAGCAATGGAAAAATCACACAAACATCTTTTAGCAAACATTTAATAAGCAGAAGATTAAAATACCTGTACCTGCAAATAATTTCACAAGCATATAAACTGATGGAGTACCTTGCATCATAGTTTGATCACAATACATTTTAGAAAGAGGCTAACAGTTTCTTTCAGCTAAGCCCCCTTTCAGTTGTGTGGTATTGCATTCCTCTCCTCTCGTACTACTTTATACCAGCTTCACATCTAAGAAAACAAAAAATATAAACATCTGGACTATGTATATCATATTTACAAATGCACACCTAATATACATAAATTCTATGTACACCGTATTTGCTCAATAATTCACAATTATAAAAAAACAATGTAATTTGAGATTTCCATGTTTTGAAAAAATCTCTTTAAAATCTTAATAAAAAATACTAGCCATTCTCAGTATTAGGCATTTTTACATATGCATAATGCCTGTTACTAGTGTTAACTATCTGAAATCATAGCCATACCCAAAAGTGAGGTCACCAAGGTCTGGACCTCTGTATTTCTTTGGGGTGCATTTAATAAAATCATGAAATTGTTGCCTAAAAAGAACACCATGATGCTGCAAGAATGTTGTACAACGCCAAGATAACTTTCTCATCTGATCATTGTTGCCATTGCTTTACTGTGCATGAAGTGAATGAACCTGTTGTTACTAAAGTCTCTTTACTCAGCATGGTGATGGGCATGTCCCAAACCCTCTCAGAAAGCTTGATATTGGTATTTCTAAAACATCGTGTATGGCTATGTCCAAAATCGAGTACAGTGCTGTGACATGAGCTAGTCTGAAGGGGAAAGCATCAAAACAAAAAGAAAAAAAAACTTAATACAGTGTTTTAGACAGAGAACATTGAGAGCCAAATTTCTAACGAATCAGTCCATCATGATTGGAACTTGAAACTACAGTCCAGTTAAAGGTAATGTAAGTAATCTGTTATACAATTTTTATACTATTGTGTCTAAGCTCTTGACTATGTAGGTATCATTAAAATTGTGAAAGAAAACATTCTGTGGCTGTTTTAAGCTTTGCAATCAGCAACTATAAATATTAAAATAATCTGGCTATACTAACCAGCTGATGTCCCTATATGGAGACTGTCTCTACTGCCAGTCATTTATTTTGCATGTGCATATATTTGGATAGGCTAAGCTCAAAGTATCCATGCTTTGGAGTTATATGCTTGGGAGAAACATTTGGACTGAGGGCATGAGACTGAATGTTTGTCAGCAACAATCTCAAAATGAATTGTAGCAGCTTTAAATTAGTTAAATCGTTGGATGGAAATGTTAGATTTTAGAGCACTGAAGTCCCCGTCAGAGGTTTTTCTTAATGCCTCAGAGCAAATGTGCCATGTCACTATAGGGCTGCTGCAGTTCTACTCCTTCCCTGATGGTGTCCCCACTGTCCAAACTGGAGTCTGCCAAAAGAGGAGTGTTCACAGTGCGACTCTGCGCCACAACAGAGGGGTCCTCTGAGGAGATGACGATAACATATCGGTCGTCCTCCTCTATCGAGGAGCTCCTCTCATGAATGTCTGCAGTGACGACGGATGTATCTGTGGTCTGTCGGCTACAGGAGGGCGAGGAGGTGAGGAGGGGACTTTCTGCCAGAGGTTCCTCCTCAGGGAAGCTTGTGTTGATGTAGATGATGTCTTTCCTGCTTGATGCCTCGGGGTGTTTCTCTGCCAGCTTCTCCAGCATCTCCCGCACCTGCATGAAGCCGGGCCTGTCCACGGGATCTGCACACCAACAGCTGAACATGATGTCATACCTGTGAAAGGAGAGCAGATTTTACTGTAGGGACTGATGCCCATTATTCATTTGTTAAATGTGGCAAGTTTTGATTCATAATAAATAAAATGCTTTGTGTGAAAAAAAAAATTAGTGCACAAAATGAATTTTGTGAACAAGCAAATACAAATAAGTAGTCCATCCATGCACACACATCAGTCAAGAGTCAGAAATAGATTAGGTAAGTCCTAAAATAAATGGATTTAGCGGGTCCACAGAATAATTTATATTGAGATAAGATTGATCTGTAAATGTATGGCAAACGAGGAAAGAACAAGAGACACACTCACAGTTCATCTAGGCAATCATTTGGCTGCTTTAGTCTATGTCCTTCCAGGAGGTAATCGTAGATCTCATGGTTCTGGACACCAGGGTATGGAGTCATGCCTCTAGTGGCTATCTCCCACATGGTTACACCAAATGCCCACTAAAAGAAACAAGCAGACAATTACAGCTTATAAAATCATAATGTAATGCTTATAATGCTTGAAGAAGCATACAGGAAGACCAGAGCTGCTTCTGACCACATCACTTTTCACAGTGAAGACTCTGTCTGCCAGACTTTCTATGGCAATCCATTTCACAGGCATCTTGGCTATTCTGCCTTGTCTGTAATAGTCTCCACTGTAAATCTTCTTTGAGAGGCCAAAGTCTGCCACACATACAGTCATGTCATCACGTAACCTGGAAGAAAAAAGTATTAAATTCAGTAGAAACACCTTGTAGGTGTTGTAGGTATAGTTAGTATATCTAAAGGCAGTGTTTGCATCCCTTCTGTAGCCATTCTCTAGCCCATCAGTGGTAAATTTCAGACAACATGACTTGGCCAGACTGTCTACAGTTAGCTAGAATTTTATCTAAACAAATATGTGAAAACCACAGCAAAACTGCTGTACATAATTATCTTGACCATACACAATACCCACAATCATGCCACTGCTGATCACTGCTGATCCTGTTTGACAAATGGTTTGCCATATAATATTGGTATTGGCAGCTATTGATTCCCTCTGGAAATTTTTGGTATTTATTTTAATGACACTCTTTTTCTAAAAGTATCAAACCAAAAAGTGTAGGTTCATTGTCTTCCGTTATGGGTGTTCATGTGATGTATAAGATTCCTAGTTAAAGCTTCAGAATGCATGTCTGAGAGATCAGAAGATTGTCACGGTGGGTCAGCCCAGGCGCCACCAGAGGGCGCACGCACACACTCCTTCCCTCTCACACACGCCCACTCCGACTCCGCGCACGCCCTCTCACTCCCGGTCACTCCCTCACTCCCAATCACCCGAGTATTAGCACCTGGCACTAATTGGACTCGGGCTCGTTAAATCCCCACAGGTCGCTCCGTCCAGTGCTGCGCGTACAGCCTGCACCCCTCGCCTCGCTACGTGGGAAACGTCTGCTCTGCACCGGACCTGCCATACGCCTGTGGCTGCTTTACTTACCTGCATTACCTTGAGTATTCTGTTGTGTTTGATCTGCCTAGTGGCCTGAGTATTTCAGTTTGAGTTATGGATAATAAAGCCTTTTGCTCACAGCCTCTGCCTCTGCGTCACAAAGATATTGTATCTACTGATGTTTCATTTATTAGGTTACATGTCGTATGTCTGTTGGTCGATATGCTCAGGTAAATGTTGTAGGTTTATGTAATGTTACATGGTTAAACGGTTAAAAGAGTCTTTGGTTCTACATTCACGTCTCATATTTAGATATCGGAAATGGGCTTGAGTTATCGTGTTTATGTAGTCTTGTGTTAAGTTTAGTATTTCATTGTTTTGTCATTTATTTGCCTTTGTGTTTAATTGCTTTTCGTTATATGTTCACTACATTCAGCATGCTACATTCACTAGCATGTTGTTCACGCTCTGTCCGTCTTTATCTGTTAAGTTCAGTCTATATGTAATAATATATGCTTTTTACCCCCACCGTTACAGTAGTACTCTGTTGGTTGGGACCCAAATCTCTAATGCACATACTTTCACATTTAAATGAAAGCAAATCCAGACAAATCATTATAGAGTTGAAATTACTGCTGCAGTCGTAGCTTTATGATGACAAGAGAATGGAAAAACACTCACATGCAGTTGCGTGCTGCAAGGTCTCTGTGTAAGAAGTTCCTGGTGCTGAGGTATTCCATTCCCAGTGCAATGTCAATCATAAACCGCAGGAGAGTTTGTGTGGGTAGATACTGAGACACAGTATACATGACATCACACACATTCACACACACACACACACAAAACACAAATATTTATTCCATTTCAGAAGTGTAACATTCTATAATTAAGAATTATTGCCAAAAGCAGGGGAGGAAATAAAAAATAATTTATGGGAACTTACCAGAGGAGAGTCTCCAAGCCGTGAGCGAAGCAGAAAGCTATGGAGGTCTCCATACTTCATGAAAGGAAGTATGACCATTGGCTTGGGAAAGTGCCCCGGGCCCACTTCTAAACATACTCCTTTATGAATGGGTTGAAAGTGAATCCATGGTAAAGGTAATAAAACTAGAAGAATCTGTGAATCATTGTGACTAACTGGATGACTTACCTAATAGTCTAATGACATTTGGATGGTTAAAGTCTTTCATGCAGGCAGCCTCATTCAGAAACTCTTCTATCTCCCTCTGAGAGAAATTATCCACTGAAAAATAAAAATGGAGCTGTTTGTTGAGTTTGCAATACAAAGATTAATGCTAAGAGGGGCTGGATGGAGTCATCTAAATGTGCTCATAGTGGCCATTCTGTGTTATTTCCATCCATTTTAGCCAGCATTTTGGGGGAAAGGGTTAGTGTCACTCGGCATGATAGCTTCGTCAAATGAAATCTAGGCTTCTTATTCAAATGTACCAAGGCATGTTTTACATAAACAAACCATAACTGGCTCACATTTCATAGTCTTTACAGCAACTTTTTCACTGGTTCCATCAGGTTGCTTCAAGTGGCCCTCCATTACAGCTCCAAACTCCCCTGTAAAAGGAAACAAGTTATTGCTTACAAACAAATACAAATGCTGAGCTGATAAAGGGTGTGGAAGCTTCTCTGTGAGAAGCTCAGAGATGTGGTTTGCTTCTAACCTTCCCCAAGCACTTTTCCAACAGCAAGCAGGCTTCTCAGGACCATTACTTCCTGAAGTTTGGCTTGGAGTTCCTCACTGATCCCCAGGTTTGCAACTACATGGATTAAGATGAACTGTGTTAAGCTGGGTTAGGCTGAATCTCGTGTAGTATGAATCCTTAAGGGGTTCAATAGTATTAAGCAATTAAGCAGATAGAAAAAAATAGATATATTGGTATTAGGAAAACTTCTTTAGATATATGGTATATTACATACTGAGATACTCTTTGTGTATTTCATGGAGGCAACCTGAAGTGTAATACTGCATTTGACAGACTGGCATATGTTGTAATAACTCTGTGAGTGCTTCATAGAAATCAAAGCCTTAACCTTGGTGTTGCTAGCTCCTCACTATAGCTGCTTTACCAACAGGATAGTTGAAACAATTCTGATATCGCTTGACCTACGTGTGATTTCAATGGCTGATCGATTGTAGGACCTCTGTGGCCTGTACTCAATAACAGGTGGAAGTTTCTGTCCGGTTCCAAGCAACCTCCTGTCGGGAGAGCCATGATACCAATACAGCAATGACAGACTGCAGACAGACACACTCAGACGCACCATACAGCCGTCTGGTTTTACTTTGAGGATTTAAATGTACATGGCAAAAAGATAATCATCACTGGCATGTGTTTTGGAGTTATGGTACAGTCTCATGAGCATTGGGAATGCTGTGTGTCAGAGGCTCTGTAATGACTGCCAAAGAATGAGGGAAGTTTTTTAAATGTGTTTCTAGCTCACAGCTGAAGGTAACAGAGCTCTTAACTCAGCATTGCCCAAGAAAGTGGTGCCCCTGCCTATTTTATTAAAGCACATACACTTGCCGGCCACTTTATTAGGTACACCTTGCTAGTACCAGGTTGAACCCCCTTTTGCCTTTAGAACTGCCATAATCCTTTGTGCCATAGATTCAAGGTACTGGAAACCTTCCTAAGAGAGTCTGGTCCATATTGACATGACAGCATCACGCAGTTGCTGCAGTTTTGTCAGCTGCTCATCCATGATGCAAATCTCCCCATTCCACCACATCCCAAAGATGCTCTGTTGCAGGGGTTCTTAACCTTTTTGATCTCAGAGCCCGATGTGTTGAACATAAAGTGGCACAAGATCAAAAGTATAATTATTCTAAATTTTGGTTTAGTTTGTATTGTATTTACATTTAATAATTTACTTTAACAGCTTAAAAGTAAAACTCCTGTCAAATAATCACAAACATTTTTTTTATATTGTAACCTGTCCATAACATTATTATTTGAACAAATACTACTGTCAGTCAACAGACCACTCAGACTTATCAACACAAAAATAGCTTTTTTAACATAATATCACGAATAGACAATAAATAAAATTGTGGTCATAAAAATGAAAAAAATTCAAAATCTTCAATGTAAATGTTTCAAATATAAAAACTGTAAAAATAAATTTGATGAAGTGCAAATGAAAATATTGCCTTTTAAAACTTTTGTGCAGTAGAACCAGAAACTGCTCTTCATATTAGTGATAAACAACAGTAGTAGTAGTACTTTTTGTAAACTAAATACATTCAAAATGTTTTAAATTAAATAAACAACAAATATAAATGTAATAAAATGCAAATGAAAATATAGCTGTTTCTGCAAACATATTTGATAATCTTTTAAACTTGAGCTGCTCTTCATATTAGTGACAAATAAACAATAACAGTAACATCAACAATGGCTTTCTGACAATTTCATTTTCTGTTTTCTTTGGACTTTTTTGACGAGTTGTCTTCATTTTGCCTTCTACTTTTCGTTTAAAATAGGTTTCCATTCTCGGTTGGTAGCAAGGTTCATCTTCTATGTATTAAAAACGTTGTTAAAACATCTGAGTGATGCACTACCGCCACTAGTGGTGAGAAAGTGTATCGCACCTTATTGATCAAAATATCCTCCACACCATTGCACCACCACCACCATCAGCCTGGACCATTGATATAAGGCAGGGATCTATGCTTTCATGTTGTTGACGCCATATTCTGACCCTACCATCCAAATGTTGCAGCAGAAATCGAGACTCATCAGACCAGGCAACATTTTACCAATCTTCTATTGTCCAATTTTAGTGAGTCTGTGCGAATTGTTGCCTCAGTTTCCTGTTCTTAGCTGACAGGAGTGGCACCTGGTGTGGTCTTCTGCTGCTGTAGCCCATCTGCCTCAAGGTTCGACGTGTTGTGTGTTCAGAGATGCTCTTCTGCATGCCTCGGTTGTAACAACTGGTTATTTGAGTTACTGTTGCCGTTCTATCAGTTCGAACCAGTCTGGCCATTCTTCTCTGACCTCTGGCAACAACAAGGCATTTGCACCCACAGAACTGCCGCTCACTGGATGTTTTCTCTTTTTCTCTTTTTTGTGCGTGAAAATCCCAGTAGATCAGCAGTTTCGGAAATACATCTGGCACCAACAACCATGCCACGTTCAAAGTCACTTAAATATCACCTTTCTTCCCAATTCTGAGGCTCGGTTTGAACTGCAGCAGGTCGTCTTGGCCGTGTCTACATGCCTAAATGCATTGAGTTGCTGCCATGTGATTGACATTCAGCATTTGCGTTAATGAGCAGTTGGAAAGGTGTACCTAATAAAGTGGCTGGTGAGTGTATGTAGTGCCTTAGAATGGACCAACAAATATTACTGTCTATGGTTTACTGTGCCTAAGTTCATGTTGAGGAAAGATTGAGACATGCATCCTTACTCACCCAAGATGAGACTCTAGTATCCGACTACGCAGACACATAACCACAATAAGCAGCACCACCAGCAGACAGAAACCGCAAACCACTCCAAACACTATGAACACAGAGTCTGAACCATGCGTGTCTGGACTCGAGGATGGGGTTAGAGGCAAATCTGGAACACACACATTTCACATACATGTATAATGAGGGCAACAATTTCCTTCAACTGTACATATGTCAACATTGATCAAGTGACCTTAAAAAGGTAAAAAGGAAAGCTTCCAACGTGGCAGGCTATAATTTAAGTCATGTTTTCCAAGATCCCTATTTAAAACTGTATCGAGTCTAACTAGGAATCATGCCAAATGTAATTCCTAATTCCACAGGAATGCAGCAGTAATAGTTTTATGAAGCTCTCTAACAATAAGCTTGATAATTAGTGATGCTATCTCAGACTCTGTCAATCTGGCAGCTGTCTGGTCAGCTCTGATGCTTGTTTAGAGTTAGAGTTCTTTTCCCCAAATGGTCGTGGGGAGCTTATTTCCTTGGCAGATTCTGCCAAACCCTCTACATGTATACTGGATGCTATACCAACTCATCTACTCAAAGAACTACTGCCTAATAATGTAGAACCTTTGCTTACTATAATTAACTATTCTCTGAGCCTAGGCTACATCCCCAAATCATATAAACTTGCTGTCATTAAGGCACTTATTAAAAAACCTGGTCATATTCCCCATGAACTATAGGCCAACTGTAATGTGTCCTCTATCACCAAAGTTATAGAGAAAGTTTCTTTACAACTTTACTTTTTTGCAGACAGATCGTGTTCTGGAGTTATTTTTCTTAATATCCTGTTACGACCACTGCTGGTCGTTGCGTTGCTGGTATCTGACGCTACAGGTCCAGACGCGTGTCTCCTTCAACCATGTCACTCTCCCTCTTCCTGGTTGTTGTGGATTGGCTGTTCACTGCCCAAGACCCGAAGTCCCACCTTTAAAAGACCGACGAATCAGCAAGACGAGGAGATCTTTCTCCATATAGGCGTTTGGTGTGTTATAGTAGCTTTCGCTTGTTAAGTTGGTTTTCTGGTATTTGACTTTGAATTATTTCGTCCCTGTACTTGAGTCTGGATTTGCCCCTTTTGATCTTGGTAGCTGATATATATATTGTATGTGTTTATGTATATAAAAAGTGTGTATAAGTGTAAATATCTGTGAATATAGTTGTGCTTGTTAATTTGGCCCAGACGGGAAGAAAGGACACGACGCTCTTTTGGTTATACCGTTCTCTTTGTTTTGTCATAGGTAGTTAGGGCAGGTTATTGTCATTTACTTTCGTTTCTTTAAAACGCATCAGGTTAGGTAGTTGATATTATTTTGGTTAGAGACGTTTTTGTTTGTTATTTTGAGCATTGTGTCGTGTCCTGGATTTACATCCCTTGGCCATAATTTGAATAAATTAGTCATTTCATTCATATCTATCTCACTCCCTCTTTTCCATGATCAGGCCCGTAGCCAGCATTGTGATGGGGGGGATCTTTTTCCCCCGAAAGTGGAGTGGGGGGGGGGGGGGGGGGTTATGTCTTATATGTTTCCTCTATGCTGCGCCTATAGCGATCGATCGCCAGTGGTTGGCGCCAGAGCGAACTAGTAACTCAGTGGGTTTTCCATCCACCGGGTTTTTTGCGCATTTTGAAAATGCGCATGAAAAAAGCTGGATGGAAAAAGACCAAATATCGCAAAAAGATGTTTACGCTAGGAGGAGGTGGAAAAGTTAGACTATCGCATCGCCAAAATTCGGAAAAACTGGATGGAAAAGGGTTTTTCGCATAAACGATGACGTATCATGCCTCAAGTCAAGTGGTTCTGTACATGATCGCGATGTAAAGATGGCAAATGCATACAAAAACAGTTCTGGAGAGAGCAAAAATTGAATTTAACTTATCCATGTAAAGAAAAGAAAAAAAAAATGTTTCACAACCTCAACGTGCAAAAATGCGTAACTGCCAGATGGACGTAAAACCACTATTGTTTGGCGTCCTCTCACGTGATCTAAAGTTTATTCGCATAACTGTAATGAATGGAAACAAGGCTTAATTCACATTTTTTTCTGCCGAAATTTGGAAATTGCGCATTATTTTTTCGAAAGGTTTGGATGGAAACCCGAATCATAGATGTAGATCGAAGATAAATAAACTAGATTTTTTTCAGCGTGAGAAATCGGATGTATGGCGTGTGAGCGTGTGAAAACGGTCAAATGCGCGTGTCTCAGTTGGCAACACTGTTATAAGTTTGTTGTGAGTCTGTTGTTGCTGTCCTTATTTGTTTGTCTGTATATTCACCGGAGATTAACAATTCATTCATTGAATAGCCTACCTATCTTGAGGGGCATGTGTGTACGGAGGGAGGGTGCGGGTGCGGGTGCGGGGGGGGATCGAACGAACCCTTCGATCCCCCCTGGCTACGGGCCTGATGATATACTCATTCTCTGTTAGGGCTATAGCCTAGAGTAGTCATAACAGAATTGGGGGCTCGTCTCTTTTTTTTAGTGGTGTGTATTCGTGTGTTGGTATTGTTGGTGCACTTCCTGGTAATTATGTCTGGGCGATTTGACTTTGAGCAATTTACGCTGTTCCCTTCATTGGAACAGTTCGATTTATGTTGCAAGGACGACTTGTTGTTAATCGCGGATTTCTTTGATATTTCCATGCCCCGTTCTGCTGTAAAAGCGGTTCTTAAAGCTGAACTATATGCGGAGCTGGTGAGGCAGCAGATACTCCCTGAGGAGGACGAGACGACGGGTGTTGCCCAACCCACCGAGCTTTCAAATTTCGCGGAGGCGGGAGTTGAAGCTCGGGAGGCGGGCATGGATCCTTGTCTAGGTTCGCCTCTGGTGGATCCTATGTTGGCCCTTCGGTTGAAGGAGTTAGATTTGGAGCTGTCTCGGCAAAGGACGCTTGCGCTCGAGCTGGAGACGCATAGGGACATACGGGTACGTGAGTTGGAATTGGAGCTCGAGTTGAAACGCAGTACCCCTGCTGTCCCTGCCGCTGTGAAAGCACCTGTCCCTGCGTCACGCATTAAAAGCACCTCGAGCGGCACGGAAACCCCTGTCCCTGTTCCTCGCAGGTTTTCCATGGCCTCTTCACCTGGTGTAGTCTCACAGCAACCCCGTTCCGCAGGCAACGTGTATGGCGGTTTTGATGTGAGCAAAAACCTATCTGTTGTTCCGTCATTTAGAGAAGGTGAGGTAGACACGTACTTCTCTGTTTTTGAAAGGGTTGCCACCACTTTACAGTGGCCTAACGATGTTTGGCCTTTGCTTCTGCAGTGCAAATTGGTAGGCAGAGCTCAGGAAGTGTGTTCTGCTCTGACTTTAGAGCAGAGTTTGGATTATGACGCTATGAAATCTGCTGTTTTACGGGCTTATGAGTTAGTACCCGAAGCGTATCGCCAGAGATTTCGCGGACATATGAAGTCTAGTAGTCAGACGTATGTGGAGTTTGCCCGAGAAAAGGCTGCGTTACTGGAGAAATGGTGCTCAGCGTGCAAAGTCGCTACCCTTGAACAGTTCAAGGAGTTGATTTTATTAGAGTTTAAATCCTGTGCTCCGGAAAGGTTCACATAAATGAACAAAAAGTAGCGTCACTATTGGATGCGGCGGTTTTGTCCGATGAATTTGTGCTTACGCACAAAACTGTTTTCCCTACGCCCCGTAGGGACCGTCAGGATTCACGAAAAGATAGTCCCCAGAATCCCAGGAAAGCTCCGGTTTCTTCCGAGACCCGTGAGTGTTTCTACTGTCATGAGGTAGGGCATGTTATATCGGCTTGCCCTAAGCTGAGATCTAAGACCCAGCAGAAGGTCGGTACGGTACCTAAACCAGTTGGATTGGTAGGTTCTCCTCCCCCAAGCCCTTCAAGTTCACTGTCTGTTTTGGACGCACCTGACGCGTCGTTTGCCCCTTTTGTTCTGGACGGAACGGTAGCGTTATCAATGACAGACACCGTTCAGCAGCCGATACGTATCCTGAGGGACACGGGTGCTGCCCAGTCATTTCTGGTAGATTCTGTCCTCCCGTTAGACGAAATGAATAGCTGTGGGACCGATGTCTTAGTCCAAGGCCTCGACATGAGAGTTTTGAAAGTGCCATTGTACATGGTTTATTTGCGCTGTGATTTGGTGACGGGATTAGTGAAAGTGGCTGTCCGCTCGCAGCTGCCTGTACCCGGTGTTACGTTTATTCTGGGTAATGATCTCGCTGGCCCGTTAGGTTGGTCGCTGCCAGAGGTGACACCTATACCGGACGTTTGTACTCAGTCTGTTGCAGATGAATATCCCACGGTGTTCAGAGCCTGTGTCCTGACTCGCTCTCAGAGCAGGAAGTTTGCTGATGTGGAGGACCTCTCCGATTCGTTTATGTGTGATACAGTTAAGCAGGCGGAAGGTAAGAACGATGATGTTACTATTCTTACCTGTCCGAAAAACTCCAAGTCATCAGAAAACGATGTTCACATGGTACACTCACTGCCTTTCAGTCGTCTGGAATTAATTGCAGCTCAGCAACAGGACGGTACTCTTTCTCAGTGCGCTGAGTCAGCGGTAGATAAAGCCAACATCTCTACTCACTCTGTGGCTTATTTTTATGATGATAAGGTGTTGATGCGCAAATGGACACTGCGTAACGCGGACACTGACTCTGATTGGGGTACGGTATTCCAGGTGGTTGTTCCGAAATCGTATAGACCGCAGGTGCTGAGTATAGCTCATGATCAAGTCATGTCTGGACATTTGGGTGTGAGAAAAACCTACCAGCGACTATTGCAGTATTTCTTCTGGCCCGCAATGAAAACTGACGTGAGTCGGTATTGTCGTTCGTGTCATGTGTGTCAGGTTGTTGGGAAACCTAACCAGGTTATTCCCCCTGCGCCATTACGGCCTATCCCTGTGATTAACAGCCCGTTTGAATCCGTTGTTATTGATTGTGTGGGACCACTACCCAAAACGAAATCCGGTTATAGTTACGTTTTAACGGTTATGTGTGCTGCCACCCGTTACCCGGAAGCATTTCCTCTCCGTTCCCTCAGAACCCCAGCTGTGGTGAAGTCTCTTGTGAAGTTTTTCACTACTTTCGGTTTACCCAAGACCATTCAGTCTGATCAGGGTACGAATTTCATGTCCTCACAGTTCCGTAAAGCCATGCAACAGTTCCATATCACACACAAGACCTCCAGTGCATATCACCCTGAATCACAGGGCGCTTTAGAAAGGTTTCATCAGACGTTGAAAACAATGATCAAGACATTTTGTTGCTCGAAAGAAAAGGATTGGGATGAGGGGCTCCCGTTTCTGTTGTTCGCCGTATGCACTGCTACACAGGAATCTCTGGGTTTTAGCCCAGCCGAGTTGGTGTTCGGACATACACTTAGGGGACCGTTAAAGGTTCTACAAGAACAGTTGCTTTCTGCAGACCCGCGCACACCGAGCAACGTGTTGGATTATTTTAGTTCGTTCCGGGAAAAATTGTACACAGCATGTGAACTGGCTCGTAACACTTTGGCGTCCGTGCAACGCAAAATGAAATCCCGTTTCGATACAAGAGCGGTTTCTCGATCATTCGAAGTTGGGGATCAGGTGTTGGTTCTGTTGCCTGTGTCTGGGTCAGCCCTATCGGCAAAGTTTGTTGGTCCATATGAAGTTGTGTCTCGCCTTAGCGAGTAGTCGTAACATATCCTCTGATAAATGATACATTTGTTTTCTTATTCTCTTTGACATGCTGCTTTTGAGACCATCAAATACAACATACAACATAAGAGGTCAAGCAATCTCCTGGTTCAAATCCTATCTGACGGATAAATACCAATTTGTCCTTGTAAATAATGAATGTTCAGAACACAAAAAAGTAAAATATGGTGTCCCACAAGAATCTGTACTGGGCCCCATATAATTTTCATTATATATGCTACCATTAAGCACAATCATTTGTAGGCATGGTATTAGCTTCCATTGCTATGGTTGTTTAATTTGATGTTTACATATTTAACCTGTATTTTGTATCTTAGTTACATGTTTCTACAAAGACAATTCCATAAAAGCACCTAAAAAATGGTTTGGCTTGTCAGTAGATGTTCCGATGCAGTGGACGGTTGTGCCAATGTCGCCAGCAGATGTACTGATAACACCAGCACATGCGCTGATGCTGACTCCTACCTGAGGACAATCACAATGGAGGGACTGCTCAGCCTAGAAATAGAATTACACTATATTGCCAAAAGTATTCGCTCAGCTTTCTTGACTCACATATGAGCTTAAGTGACATCCCATTCCTAATCCATAGGGTTCAAAATGGTGTTGGTCCTCCTTTTGCAGCTATAACAGCTTCAGCTTTTCTGGGAAGGCTGTCCACAAGGTTTAGGAGTGTGTTTATGGGGATTTTTGAGCATTCTTCCAGAAGCGCATCTGTAAAGTCACATATTGATGTTGGACGAGAATGCCTGACTCTCTGCTCTACTTCACACGAAAAATGTTCTTTCGGGTTGAGCTCAGGACTCTGTGCAAGCCAGTCGAGTTCATCCACATCAGACTCTGCCATCCATGTCATTATGGACCTTGCTTTGTGCACTGGTGCACAATCATGTTGTACGAGGAAGGGGCCAGCTCCAAACTGTTCCCACAAAGTTAGGAGCATGAAATTGTCCAAAATGTCTTGGTATGCTGAAGCATTCAGAGTTCCTTTCACTGGAACTAAGGGACCAAGCCTAGCTCCTGAAAAACAACCCCACACCATAATCCCCCCTCCACCAAACTTGACACTATGCAGTCAGACAAGTTCTCTTGGCAACTGCCAAACTCAGACTCGTCCATCAGATTGCCGGATGGAGAAGCACAATCTAGTGAATCTAGTGACAGGGTCCCTTCCCTGTCACTGAGCATAGAAGCACACACACATTCATGCACAGACACTCAGACAACTGTTTTTATTGGAAAAAGAGGGAAATGTGCTAACCACCAAGCCACTGTGTTACCCAATCATTGGATTTGATTCATCACTCCAGAGAACGTGCCTCAACTGTCCTAGAGTCCAGTGGTGGTGTGTTTTACACCACTGCATCTGACGCTTTGGTGATGTATGCTAACACTTGGTGATCAGTGATGTCAGTAACGCGTTACTCTAATCTTACCACTTTTTTCGGTAACGAGTAATATAACGCGCTACTATTTCCAGTCCAGTAATCAGATTAAAGTTACTTATCCAAATAACTGCGTTACTATTTATATTTTCCCTAGTAAAATATATATTTTTGCTTTCTTCTTGGCTCAGTTCTACTTTTGCGTCTGACCGTAGCACTCGACTCCGCACGCTGCGCGCGACCCTGTGAGAGCGCGAGCACGTTTTACAAGTCATTCTGTGCAGTGTCCTCCCGTAACGATATGTGGTAGTGTAAAGAAACACCCCTCAAAAACAGGGGAAGGAACATTTACCTGACCAATTTTAATGTTGCTTTGTGTTCCACGTTTGAAAAGTGCTGAAATTTTGACTAATGTCGCCTACTTTAAAATGCTTGAAATTGTAATGGTATTTCGTTTCACAAGCTGTCTGACTGAACTGGGGTGGGTTTCCCGAAACGTTCATAGCGCTAAGTACTTCTTACCCTCGTACGTTTCATAAGAGGTTACGAAGTACTTGGCGCTACGAACGTTTCGGGAAACCCACCCCAGTTCGCTTGTATTACGTTTACAAATAAATTTACAAATAATACCGCGCAGCTACACAAACGTAATGTCAGGAGATACTGTAGCGACTCCTACTCCTCACGGCGAGTCTTGCACTTTAAGTGACAGGGGGGGGGGGGGGGGGGGGGGCCTGCGCGCGCCAGGGTTGCGTTATCAATAAAGTTTCCCTCCTCGGGATTTTTGGATTAAGCAGTTTCTGCCTCGGTTACCGAACCTGCTTCAATACATTGTTACTGTTAAAAATGCACTTCCAATAAAGTGAGTATTGGAAAATTTTATTTTGCTGCTGAATGTAGCTACTAAAGTAACTTGTAATCTAACGTAGTTACTTTTAAAATCAAGTAATATGTAACGTAACTAAGTTACTTTTAAAAGGAGTAATCAGTAATCAGTAATCGGATTACTTTCTCAAGGTAACTTAGCCATCACTGTTGGTGATGTATGGCTTGGATGCAGCTGCTCGACACGAAGCTCTCTGCACACTGTTCTTGAGCTAATCTGAAGTCCACATGAAGTTTGGATGTCTGTAGTGATTTACTCTGCAGAAAGTTGCTGACCTCTTCACACTATGTGCTTCACAGTGTTGCGAATAACGCCGTTAAAAATAACGGCGTTAGGTAACGGCGTCATTTTGTTAGTAACGGGAAAATATAATTAATTACTTTTCCTGTCGTTACAACGCCGTTGACGTTACTGGTCATTAAAAGCGGTGCGTTACTATATATTGATATACTAACAGTAATCCGAGCGGACCGCTGCCCAGACTAGTGAGAAGTAACAGACCTTGATAGGTCACAGTTCTCTGTGTAACACCTGTTTAACTTAACAAGTCAATAAGCGATTGGCTCAGGCAGAGTTATGGTAGCCAATCAGAGCCAGTGTTTTTACACGCGCGCCGAAGCACACGACACAAACAGAGAAGAGACAGAAATGGCGAGGAGGAAAAATTTGCATTTTCAAGGTGGCGATATAAACATTATTTAAGAAAATACTTGAAGTTCCTGAATGTCTACCAGACTGGGTATTTAAATTATTTAATTAAGAATATAGGTTGTATTGTTAAGTTTACTTCTGTTGTGAACAAACAGTTGTCTCAGATTGAGAGAATTTTATTTTATTTGATAGATGTAAATGCACTTTATATAGTGTAACTGTTTACTATTTTTATTTTTATTTTTTACAAAGATTTGGGATATTAAAGGATTTTATCCTGCACTGGTCTGTGGATGTGCAATAAATATCACAAGTTAAACACCTTTCTGATCTACTCATTTCAACTGACTGTGAAAACAGCTTTTTCAAAAAAAATCCTTATTCATTGGCATATAACTTTTTTTAACTGTAACGCAAATAGTTACTTTCTCTGGTAACGAGTTACTTTTATTATAGAGTAATTCAGTTACTAACTCAGTTACTTTTTTTAACAAGTAGTGAGTAACTATAACTAATTACTTTTTTAAAGTTCCCAACACTGGTGCTTCAGCATCCACTGACCCCACTCTGTCAGTTTACGTAGGCTACCACTTCGTGGGTGAGTTGCTGTTGTTCCCAAAAACTTCAATTTTCTTATAATATAGCTGACAGTTGACTGTGGAATATTTAATTTCAAGACTGGATTTGTTGCACAGGTGGCATCATATCACAGTTCCATGCTGGAATTCACTGTGTTCCTGAGAGTGACCTATTCTTTCACAAAAACAGTCTGCATGCCTAGGTGCTTAATTTTATACACATGTGGCCATGGAAGTGATTGGAACACTTGATTCCGATAATTTGGATGGGTGAGCGAATACTTTTGGCAATATAGTGTATAAATATGGATTTCTACTTGCTGGTCCGCCCAATGGAGGATGGGTTCCATTTTGGGTCCTGCCAAGGTTTCTTCCTAATCCCCACCTATAGAGCTTTTCCTTGCCCCTTACTTTTACTCATTAGGGGTCTGGAGCCATCCGCTTGTAAAGCTGCCTTGTGACAACATGTATTGTAAAAAAACGCTATATAAATAACATTGACTTGACTTGATGTGACCCAAGCAAAAATAAAAATAGTGCCCTTTATTTCCAAATCAACCATTAAGCAGCAACTATGTTTTATCTTTTGAAGTATTGCAGTACTAGATTATTGTTGAATATGTTTCAATCATAGAGAGATCTGCTTATGCAAAATTGTATTTCAGATTTCCAGGTGTTAGATTCAAAATACAGAGGAAATTCACATGCTAAGCTAATTTGGTTAAACTGCCACAATTTTCTTTATGTGGAATGTGCTTTTTGTAAAAAAAAAAAAGTTTATAATAATCATTTATTAGTCCTTGTCTATGGAAATTCACAAACACAAAGTGTTTACATATTACAGTGTGCTGTTTGTAGCAAATGGCATTGTCTCTGGATTAAACCAAGCAGGAACTTCACTCACATGTATTAAATAAATTCACAAATTTTGATGGGACAACCTAGTGACCTTGATTAGCACCTCAAACATCATAGTCATTGGCCCAATAGTTCTTGACTGGCCAGTGAAGTCACCATTCAGGAAATTCTATTGATGATTTTATTTTGACATGTATATAGACATTACAATATGAACATTTATACATACTCACCAATCTCTGGGACAGAGTATAAGTATCGAGAGCTTCTTACTCCACAGCCAGCCTGTGTGCACGCCATGACTTCCACACTATATGTGGTGTTAAACACGTGCATTGCCACTACTGCCTGTGTCGAGATGCTGTGTATCTGGAACACACAGATAAATATCCATCAGAGATAGAGTGATTTTATGGAGGATATTTTCAGGCGAATATTTGTGTTTCAGTGTGATGGTACAAATTAAAGTTGTACAGCCTCAGTCTCAAAGCTTTGAATTGCACAGATATATGAAACAAATATGAGCACAAACTTTCAAAGTGCTCATCATTAGTAATTGTAATTTATGTAACTTGTTTCTTTCATGAACCATAGTTACTGCAAATTGTATTTCCTATCATTTCTTTTAGGTTCAAAAGGTTGGGAAGTACAGATTTTGATTTTGTAAAACTAAAGCATAGAAGGAAGAATAAACGCTGATACTGGAACATGTGCAGTGGTCACAAGGACAGAAGCACAGACACAGTGTGACGAGCCTTACAAAAAAGAGGAAGAGAGACTATTGTTTTCACACCGCTGTGAGAAAGGGAAGGAGGGAAGGAGTGCATGCTGACATTCTGGAACGGGGGTGGAGGGTCTGACGGGAGGAGCATGTGACAGGCAGACGTCTGGGTCACATTTCAACTCTTACTGTGCTGTGAACCTGCTGGCTGTAAGATTACAGACAAATCGGCATTAAATCAGATTCATGGCAGAAACAGCTGGGAAAGGCACACTCACAATACACTCCCATTCTTCACTAGCCACTGTCAGCAGGTGTTTGATTCTTGATTGCACTATGGTTGAAAGTCACGGTCCAGCAAGACATTTACGATAATTCTAGTATGACTGTTATATAAGTGTGCCTAAGTGAGTACAAAACAACTCACTGAACTGAAGCTGAGCAACAGGTGTCAGAGGAAGAACAGCTGTGATTACACACACTTCCCGGTACTGATGTTGCACTGCCAATATGTAGGTGAATCACTTTTTGAGAAAACAGGCAGCACACTAGCTCTTCACTCCAGCAGTGCCAAAGTTCCATGCAGTCGATGGTGAGTCATAACAGGTAAAAACAAAAGATAAAACTTATTTTCCACACTGTGAGTTCCTGGCCCCTTATACAAAGATAGTGAGCATGTTGTTGTGCAAGAGGAAGGTTACAAAGACATGCTACAGACAAGTCCTCACTCACATGACTAAGGTGTCTCACTGATGACCACATACGCTGCAAAGTGACTTCAGTTAGAAAATAGAAATATGAATAAACTAAAGCAAAATGGAACCAAAAATCATTAAGATCACATTAATTAAATTGGGATTTCCAGATATTACAAAGATAGTCAAACTAATAATTTTGAGCACTGAAATAATCTTTTTTTACCTCTAGGAGAGGATCCAGTTGTTTAATAGTATTCAAGTATTCAAGAAAATTCCAAACTGCAAAGTTTTAAATAAACTTAGGATCTCTTTCTAGACCATTTTCATGACAACAGAGTAAGTTTTTATATGTACATACACTAGCTTTATTGTTTGTAATATATACATATTATTGTAAATATTGTCGCTGTAAATTGTGGAACTCGCCCACAAGATTTTCACTCACCGATGTACCTGTACTCTGGTGATGGGACAATAAATCTGATTTGATAACACAAATATAAGTCTGTCTGAGTTTCCTGATGTGAGCTCATCTTCAGCTCCATTGTGTTATCATGGGTGTGCTATCTAAATGAGTAGGACAGACCTAGCTATGCACCTGCATTGCATAGCTAGTGAAATGCAGGTGAAAAGCTTGGGTAGAAATAATTTATGTGACTTGTCTTGCTTTGTTTTGAATTTAAAATGCTCCATTTTCCTGAAAAATGAACTTTGACTGTAAGATAACCAACTGACTAGAAAGGAAGCTTATGAAAATTAGGTATTTTCCACCTCACAATATGATAGGCAAAAGGTTTCAGTTTCCCTTTGTGTAAATGTGCTTATTTCACTGAATATGTAATTGATGAGGAAAACCTGGAAGGATTAGTCTGCTATCAATGTGAAACTAAGAAAAAATCCATCACAGTCAACACTTGAGAAGTAATATCTTAACTTGACTGGGTGTAATATTTCAGTAACAGTTACCAGTTAATACACTGGCTCTTCATAGAATCACTATATAAAGTACAATGCATTTTATTGTATACAATTTAGGGTGATTCACCCATAATTTCAGGAACAATATTAGTCAAGTCATAACTTACTTACTAGGGGGATTAATCATACGTGTGATCATACTGTGGATCATACGTGCCCAGAGCGGTGGCCAGCCCTAGCCCGGCGCCCGGGGAGCAGTTGGGGTTAGGTGCCTTGCTCAAGGGCACCTCAATCATGGCCTCAGGTCTGGGAATCGAACCCACGACCCTCCGGTCACAAGACCAATTCCCTACCACCAGGCCATGACTGCCCAAATGCTCTTGTTGTCAATATGGTTACATTTTAGGGAACAAATGCTACATTTGTAATATATGCATAAAAGTTTTATGGAGCACACCGTCATAAGGGAATTATTGAATACACATTAATGAAGTATGTGCACCTCTGAAATTTCAGAAGTATCCAACTAAGGATACTCAAGTATAAACACTACTAAGTTTCCTGAAGTAGGCATACTATAAAAGATACTGAAGTATGCGCACTAGTGAAACTAGTGAATCTTTTCAGTGTTCAAATGAAAGCTCTATTTAAGAGAATTAGACAATGTCAAAAAATGTCAAAAGCTGATGATCATAAGCCCATCCCAGCTTCCCCCAACCATAGTGCAGAGCCCTAACAGGAAAATATCTACTGCAGTCCACCTACAGTCTCAATGATTATACAAGGCACTGCACTTCAAAGCTCAAATATTCACCAAAGCCTTTGGAGGTTTTATTTTTCTTTGTGGCAATCCTATGTAGTCTTACAATTTAACAACAGAAAATGAAATTAAACCTGTAATTAGTTTATGCTTCATGCTTATATAAATATTTTTGTATTATTTTATATTAATATTTGTATCAATATCCTCTCTCATCAACTTGCAGTCATGACTCATATATGAATGTCTTATGGCACACAAGTTGTGACTAATGAAGGTTGACGCTTCAGCAGGGAGCAGATTTTTCAGCATGAACATTCTTTTCTTTGGCAGCAAGGACAATGCCCCATAAGCGGACCTCTGTCATTTATATGATTACCTTTGATCTATTTAAACTGACTGGCTGACCACCTAGGAGAGTCATGAAAGGGTAGTAGGCTACATAATTCCAAAGTCGAAAATTGTATCCATAAAAATATATTATTATTATTAGTAGTAGTAGTAGTAGTAGTAGTAGTTGTTGTTGTTGAATTGTTGTATTATTATGGTTGTATTATTATAGTTGTTGTGTTGATGTATTATGTATAATGCTCATAAGAAAAGCATCAGTGCAGGGGACATCCTTAGTCTGCTCACAGTCTGGTAATCACTCTCTTTCAATAAACAGTTATGTGCAAAGTTTGTGATGATGTCTTGCAATTTTTCAGAATGTTTTACTCTTTTACTCTTTCCTGCACAAACATTCACTGCCGCCGTCACACATACATCAACCAGATCAGAACAACAGAACAATTCTCAGATGGGTCAATCAAAAACACCACTGGAAAAGGCCTGAAATTTAAAGATAAGAAAACTGACAAATGCTGAAGTTGGTTTGCCTGTGGTTGGTTAAAAAACACTTCCATTAACCTTGTTCAGTCACTAACCTTTTTCATATCTTTCCCATCATGGACAAGGACGTCGTATCCCTTCAGAATTCCATTCACCTTGTCGGGGGGTGGGGCCACCCACTGTATCACCAGCGTGGACCCGTTAAGGTTAATGCTCACATTCAGGGGAGGCGCTGAAGGCACTGAAAATGTTTCAGTCTTAAATTTGGCATTGACATTCATTCTTATGAAAAAACCTCCTGCTCCATTCTATTCAATACTAGTGTGTTCCCCTCACCCACGTGTTGTATATGAAAGAACAGTTTTCAAGTACCGGAAATATCTCAGTGGCATTCCTATGAGAATGCACAGGAAACTTGAGGTGAACACACCCTAAAGAAGAGGAAGCTTCTACTACACCACCACTCCTATTCTCACAGGGACTTTTAAATGAAAAAGTGTTACTTTGGAGAATGTGACTTCATAACTGATTATGGAGTCATAACTGTGTTAGTTCCTTTACAGCATTGTTCACTGTATCTCTTGGCCTACTGATTCATAGTTAAATAGTTCTATAGTTCTAAATAAATAACAACACAGCATTCAAATCACTACTATATACCAAATTTAACCACACATGATAGATATAGACCTCTAGCATTTGGAAGAGTCACAAACTAACAAACTCATTCAAAAAATAAATATATTTGTCTTGATTTTTCCTCATGTGCACTATGCATAATTATAGTCTGACTAGGTCAAGCACCAAGTTGTGCTAATTGTTGTCACTAGTACCTCCTGAGTGGCGCAAATTTGCTCTTGAGCCCTTTTGAATGGGGCAGTTGTGCACTTTCATATGAAGAGGCAGGCAGAGCCATCCATGTGAAAAGCCCTTCAGTCTCTACCCACCTCCCTCTGTGGTGTTGCTCTGGACCCAGGCGCTGGGCGGCGAGTGGCCAATCTCATTGATGCAGTACACACTCATGTTGTACCAGGTCATGGCTTTCAGGCCAGTGATGTTACACAAAAACGGAGGGACCTGCACGCTGATCACCCGAGTAGGGTTACCCACCTCCCTGCCTAGTTCTCTCACCTGCAGTAAAACCAAGAAAAACATCAACTGTCACAAGGAAATCTTCCACACCAAAAGTGCTAATACTGAGTCAGAAGAATTATTTACTGCGATATTGCAAGTACTGAGAGGAGAAAATCCATCATGTCCAGGAGTCCAGCTTAAGATGAGTTTGTTGGCTTCGCGTCTGACCACAGTGACATTGGACAGCTTGGATGGATTGTCTAAAATAATAAAAAAGTGACATGACATTGGCTGCCATTGTGTGTGCCCTTATTACCAGATTCAAATGTCCAGATTAAGATGTCCAAATTCAGTTTTAATTTAATTCACATGCATTCAACTCTACCCAGCTGAAATTTCACCTTTAATGTTGATGTGTGCCTCTCTGGAGACAGCCACGCCTTTGGAATTGTTTGCCTGACAGCTGTACTGGGTTGGCACATTCACACCTAAAGACATCAGAAAACAGCCAATACATTAGAATATGGCAAAACGCAACTTAGTTTCAAAATTATTCTGCCTATTGCATGTGAGCAAGTTCTCTAATTAAGCAGCATGTCCTATGTTACCAAGGTCAGTGCAATGCTAGTATGCTAACACTGACTATGAAGCTAGTTGCAGCTCTATTTCTAGCCCTAACAATACCTCTTCTCATCTAATACAACACATGCAGTGGGGTTTTCCATGTTTAATATGACCACACTAAAACAGATCTAACATATTTTGATCAAACTTGGACTGAGCAAAAAACAGATGTAATTGCATACACAACAAATAAACGTTTTCAGTCTAATTGTTCAGTTAATCTTATGTGGTTCATTCTGTCCATAGCCGTTCAACCTTTTCATTTTTACTCGCAACACTTTAAAGGAAGCCTCATTTCTCAGGCACAAACGGAACCACTGCGAGACTGCAGTTTCCAACAACCTCATGCCACACAGTACCAGTCTTTCAAGAGCCCCCTCCTGACCCAACACCATCCACTTGGGTAGAAGTGGATGCCAAAAGCAATGACAGCATCTGCATAATGTGTCTTTTGTGCCAGTTTATTTCTCACTGTGCATGCTCCGTAATGTTATCACAATGGGCACATTGCTTTTGCCAGTGGAGTCAACAGGAAGCTGTTTGTTTGATTGTTTATATGGGGTGGAATATCAAACATGTCAGTCACTGACGTTCTGTAGAGGGATAGCGCCTCCATTTTCAGCCACAATCATGGAACCATGTTTACAAGGCACAAGCTTGCTCTCATCTCATCATGCTTGAAAGGCACAAGCAGCTCTAATCAACTTATACATGATTAGGGATCCATTTTCATAATTTTCATAGTACAAAAATACACACAGGGTCACCAACTTGACCATTCCCTCATTTGATGAAACGGGTATGAGTACAGCATTCATTTCAGAGCCAAAAGCTCTGATGGAAGGCATCTCTAAAACAGCAAGACTCTTAAATGCTGCTTAATTCTCCCAACAAAGAAAAGTTCCTTAACCATTTGGAAACTTGTTCAAACACATTACCAGCCCTTTCTTCCTGAGCACATTGGAACTTAATTTTTCAGGTCTAGTAAGACAGAGAATGGTCCCAAAGAGGAGAAAAGCCATAATAGATTTGTGTACCACATGGCTTATGAAGCAGGTCTTTTTCAGGCAACAACAACCAAAAGGTTACAGCAAACAACACGAAGGCCTGCTGCATTAAGCTAAGTTGTAGGAGGCTTCCCAAACTCACAGCCCAAAGCTCAAATCTGGGTGACACTGAAACAAAGGGAGTGACACTAATGGCGCATTTCCACACGGGCCTGCTTGGTGCGGTACGGTTCGATTCGCGACGGTTTGTGAGTGTTTCCATTAGTACCAGGTACAAGTTTGCCGATACCTTCAGGTACTTTTTTCGTATCTACTCGCTCGAGGTTCTAACCGTTCCAAAGCGGAAAACTTCTGTGACGTGGAAGAACAGCATGACACTGATTGGCCAGGGAGTGTCGTCACAGGTTGCGTCACAGGAGAGCGACTCCTCCGCTATCGCCATCTCGTCCATTGTTGTACGGTGTTGTGGTTGCATACAAATGATGTCACGACACTACAACCCGCGCGCTAACAGCGACTCCACCCACATTGTGGTGGTCCACCATTGTAATGGAAATACAACGCGACCGTACCGCTCCGTTGCGAATCGATCCGTATCGAACCGTACCGCGCCAAGCAGGCCCATGTGGAAATTCGCCGTTATAGAAAAGGACCAATCAGGAACCCCTGGCTGTCCCCACTTTCACTCCATCTGTGGTTGAGCCAGTTTAAAAAACAAAACCCACAGTAATAACTGTGGCAAGGCAACTGATTTCTGGTAATAACCGAGTTAAAAGACGGGAGAGATCATAAGGCCGCAATGCATGCACTGTAGACAAATGTCTAATTACTGGTTTTAGAGAGCTTCCATTTCATCAGATGATCTGTTCTAGTCAGAATTAGCCTTAAGCACTCGGAACCAAATTATGTACTTCTAGACAACATCAAATGACCTGTGCTTTTTAATATCAGTCTTATCTTTCAGTGTCCTACAAAATATCTAAAATGTTTTAAAAGTCAAAATGTAACAGAATGTTCTATTGTTGACTAATCCACTTCTGCATTTACAATAAAAAACTAAAGAAACAGAAAGGAAATATTTTCTGATTTGGTTCTTTTGCCAATGGGTTCAGTTTCAGTGAGCCATTCACAAGCATGTAAGCATGTAAGCTTGAGCTGTAAAGTGCAGATATTTAGTGCTCTCCACACATCATGGAACGTGGATCATATACTCTAAGTTCTTCATGTAGTGTTAAACATGACATGGTTGGAGTAAAAGAAACCTGTTTTCTTCACTTATGAGTTTAAAAATGTCATGTGGAAGACAGAAGAATGACCTACAATATTAAAAGCTACATATACTTGGTTTGATTAAAAAAAAATCTTATTATTATATATGAATGTTCTTTCAGAATCAAAGATGATATTTGTTTGATGTCCTTCTAACAGTTTATACTTATTTTGTAGAGGAAAACACACTTTGTATAGAAGCATTGCTGACTCATTCCACAATTCTTAAAAAATATACAAATGCTTTGGATGCCAAAAGTTTGATTCAGGAACAGAATTATACTGTTGGAGATTCCTGAAACTAAAATATATATAATAGCTGATATACACCCAGTTTAAACAGCACTAAATGACCCTCATTAAGTAAAATCTGTCACCATAGAAAGATGACTCATTGTTGTGATTAGCTTCCTCTCTGGTCTTGGCATACAGTGCTATGTCCTAAGGTCCAGTACTGACTGGGTGGTGTACTACCCCCTGGGCTCTGCTTCTCCCTCCTCCAGACTCAATGAGCTCTTTTGTGTGGATCTCTTTCTCTCATGCTTTCTCGTTCCACTTCCCCCACCCCCTTTTCTGCTTCTACTCATCTCTCCCTCCCCCTATCTCTGACTACCTCTTTCTCTCCCTCCCCCCCTCTCTCTGCCCCCTAACTCTGACTCCCTCCCTCCCTCTCTCTCTCTCTCTCTCTCTCTCTCTCTCTCTCTCTCTCTCTCTCTCTCTCTCCTTCCCTCTCCCTAACTCTGACTCCATTTTTCTTGTGCACATGCTGAAACCTTTAACTCTTCAGGTCACGCTTGCATAACAGTTCTGGGACTGAAACAAACTGGTTATGTGGTTCATCACTGAGAGGCGTACCGTTCAGTGGAGAAACAGAAAGCATACCACAAAATATGTGTAAACCCCATTGTCTGCAGGATACCATGATCTCTTGTCACAATGCTTTGATTCCACCATTTGAAAGATCTGACCAATACAAGTAGAAGCTACAGGAAACTCACAATAGGGGACAAACAAGCCTTTTAAACTAATAATAAGCGTTCAGAACTACTCTTAGCTAAATTGTAGGAACACAAGCTCAATACTGTATAATGATAACTATCCACTCTAATCCACTAACCACTATGTAAAAAAATAATAGTAGACAAAGAAATAAACCCAAAGCTATTCAGCACAAGCAATAACTCAATTTCTCCAAATACTTTACTGATGCTGACCCAAAGAGCCCGCTGGCGACAATATAGCTGTCACAGTAGCCACCCAATTCCTCCTTCTGGCTTGTGTGTGGTTGGATGTTATCTGTTTCATCCTTCAGCTCCGACTTTGTGTAAATAACTTTAAAACCAGCATGCTCTTTTGCCGGCCGGTTAAGGCAAAAAAATAATACAGTACAACAATTCAATAACTGGGCAAGTTGAATTAAATGTGCTTGTGTGCCAAAACAAATGTGTTTAAATAAAGAGCAGCTATAACACAAGAAAACAGGAAGCCCTAGAACACTGGGAAAAATCTATTTATGGAATTAGTTATTATTTAACGCACAGGCTGGTATAAAGATGTTCAAGGTGTACTACAAATCATCCCGTGACTTTCTGAAGTAACAGGCAGAGAACTGTTTTAGATGGTGATAACCATCTTTGTTTCAGTCTTGTAACAAAGTGCCATTTACTCTGACCATAAAAGAATGTGGTTGTGCATTATCATTTTCACTTGATCATTTAGAAAGTGATATTGGTTCAGTGTTTTCCAGTGTTTCCAGTGTTTTCCAGTGTTTTGCATCATAGTTATGTAGGCTTATTATGTAACTCGTAGTCTTGTCTCAAAAATATTATAATTTATCACCATGTGCACTTCTTTACATCATTTGGACTGACTGTTGTATAACAACTAATTCAAACCAAGTTTAGAAAAGAGAATGAACTTAAACACCTTCCAAAACTTCAACACAATGCCTAGATGACCAACAACCTCTCAGAAACACCTCAAAATGTTTTTGAATGGTTGATATTTAATCTAAAAATCATTACTATACCACTAGTAAAAGTCATGGGTAGAAGTTGAGTGAGATTCAGAGTGAGATCTGTGTTTGGGGTACTTGGAACACACCTTGGATAGTGATGGTGCTGGGCGAGTTGCTGGTGTGGTTCAGCTTCTGGTCTTTGTGAAGCCACATTATGGTGACAGGATTCGGCGGACCCACCGCCTCACAGGTAAGTGTGAAGGAAGTATTCCTGGTTACATTTACGTCACTTGGATGTTTAGTGAAGGTTGGCAGGCCTGTTTTCAAATAGCCAGTATTAAAGTCAACATACAGATGAAATTAGAAAGATTTTGATTGCCTGTGTCAAAACAATGGGTTTCTCACCCTCTACCTCGACGATGATGGGATTTGACTCAATCACTTTGTTACTAACACTCAGTCTGCAACGATACTCTCCAGCATCCGTTCGCTGAATGTTCTTAATACTGAGAGAAAGAACAAACAAACATCCAGTTACAGACAAGACACTTACATCTTCTTATTCAGCTCTGTCAAAGGAAACAACGTAGAACAGCAGCATTTTATTTAATGATTCACTTGATCTTAGGATAAAGAAAGGAAAGCAATAATCAATCAATAAATCAATAATCAGGTATCTGAAAATCACTGGACCTACAGCCAAGGTCAAATTCACAAATTACATTGATATTTTTCTCCTAACCTGATGGTGGACAGCAGGGCCACTGTCCCCTCCTGGTTGTACACCGCTGTCTGCATGCCATCAGGAATCTCTCTTCCATCCTTAAACCAGAGGATGCTCAGGTCCTGGTCCACATCTTTGAGGTTAATTGAGCAGTTGAATTTGACCGTTGCACTCAGTGAGGACCAGATGGTGCCCACAGTGGGTTTAAAGCGCAGTCTCTGGATGGTCTCCTGAGATAGATGCACACTGGCCACCCGGACAGGCATGCCCAAGGGCTCTGAGCCTCCAGAAGGGTGAGTAGGACTGCCCCGCTGCAGCCCTCCTGAGTGGACAACAGCTAGCAGGGCGGGGCTACCTGCTGGAAAAGGATATTCACGCAACACCATTAATGGAAAGTCTAGCCCAATGTGTTTTTTTAATCTAATTGTTGTACAGCTGTACAGCACATTCCTCATATCCTAGGACACTTGACAATCTGCACTCTGCTTTTCACATCTGATCAATACACAGTGGTGAGAGGTAGCAGCTTATTGCACACAGCGTACTCTCAACCAGACACCACAGCCCCATGGAGGACTGTACTGGGGACAGGAAAGGGGAGGGACAAAAACATCCAGGACAAAGCACCATCCATCACTGGACATGCAGACATACAGTCATTCACACATATTCATACCAGGATAATATAAAGTAACAAGTTGAGCTAAGTGCGATGTTTTTGGACTGTGTGGGAGGAAACCAGAAACCCTGGAGGAAACCCTCACAGACACACAGGGACACCCAGATGGGAACACAAACCTACAACCCTCGTGCTGGGAGGCAAATGCACCAACCACCAAACCAAGGCACTGCCCAATTACTATTACAGCTATTTGCATAATTTCCACAGCTGGGTGCACTGACTGTTTTACATATTTCACATACCTTTCATACAGTTAAAATTTCAGATCTTCCATGATGATAAAATAATGCCTACACTCTTATATCAAAGATCATTTAGAAAGTGTTGAATACCCAACACAGAGAGAGCAAGAGGAAACTGTTCCACTACAGTGCAGTATTTTGTTTTGAAGAAGCATTCTTTCTGACATGAGTGAACTTCAGCCAAGAGTGCACCATCTAATACGCCATCCAATTTGAGAAACTAGTACTGGACTCTTGCAGACTTAATATTACAGTTTTGGTACATTAACAATCACATTTATCATATATTACAATAATGATTTTTGAATATGGCAAATTGGAATCTATTAGCTGACTTCAACTATTAAACAAATATAACTCAGTGGTGTAATCATGTCCTCCAATCCCAGTGCCTCCTGTATTCCCAAATTACAATGGTACTACATTTTGATAAATATTGTAGCGACGGTAAGGAATGAGGCAGTGAGCGAGTCATTGCTCTTGCTTTTCTTTTATTAAAGAAAACTCACCTACATCAAACAGGTGTAAGAGGAAAGAAAGGAAGCACACACAACACACTTTCAGGGTGGCATTAATTAATCGCGCGCTGCTCTCTGTCGCCTCACAGACTCCGCCCAGAGGTCACCTATTGGCAGGCGCTACAATATTAATAAAAGCAGTAAAATTCCCCAAGTATACAAAAAATAATAAAAATACAAAACCAATAACCAAAAAAAAACCTAACAATATTTTAAGAGATATACTATTAGTAGTCAAAAAACAAGGTCGTTTCTTGTTCATCAAGGTGCTGAAGTATTGGATAATAAAACATATGCTCACAGTACCTACTGCTCAAAGTATGATTTGCGGAATGCTTTGTACAGCCTACAAACAAAGCCATACAACATCTTCTGTTGACCCTACATGGACTTTGTGAAATGATCTGCTGGATTTACTCTGCCTCAATATTAATGCCAGGACTACAGAAAATCCAAGTTTGGGGTTGATATGGGCTTGTTCAGATAAACCGAACCTACAACCGCTAGTATTCTCCAAAATTGGATCCCTGTGTGCTGGCTCCTCTGGAGTTGCTAGACTCAGACAAAGCCATAAAACTCTGGGGTAACTTGTGCTGTAAAAATGGGGGTAACTTGTGCTGTAAAGATGGGGGTAACTTGGGCTGTAAAGATGGGGTAATTTGGGCTGTAAAGATGGGGGTAACTTGTGCTGTAAAGATGGGGGTAACCTGGGCTGTAAAGCTGGGGGTAACTTGGGCTGTAAAGCTGGGGGTAACTTGGGCTGTAAAGATGGGTGTAACTTGGGCTGTAATGCAGCTGAGTGAAGCTCCAGCACCACTGTACAGTATTTATGCAGCAGAGCTCAGGTACTGGACAAACTTGATTAAGCATTTCTAATGATACTAATAGTATAACTACTTTGATTTGTCATAAAATAACAATATTGCTTAGTTATTCACTGGATTGAATGCACACTATTTAATAATATATATTTGTGAATAAATAAATAATACTACAAAAATTATTACGAAGAATAAACAGTACTTTTCTCTCTGTAAATATGGTGTAAATCCACTGCAATACTGATTAATTTTCGTACCAAAAGCATGAGCAAATGTTCCCTATAAATCTATAAGCAGCTTCACAACTAAATACCTGGGAGCAACTGCTTCACGCATACATTTTTTATATTACATGTGTGGTGGACTGGCGACCTGCCCATGGTGTACCTGCCTTCGCCTGATGATGCTGGGATTGGTTCCAGCACCTCCGTGACACCGACTAGCAGGATTAGGCCATAAAGATAATGGATGGAACTTTTCATATGTATCAATATGAATAATAATAATAAACCAGGTAGACATTTTGTGTGACCTTATTATACATTAATATATTTAAACAGTGGTCATGATATGAGATATATCTGCCTTGAAAGGAGTCAAATTGACATTTCAGTTGATATGAAACATAACCTATAAAATATATAAAAGTTATAACTAAACATTTATTAGAGATTAATTATTAACGAATGATACTGTTTTATAAGTGCTGTTATTAAACAAGAAGCAAAGTGAGAACTCTGTGGAAGTGTCTATTGCTTAACATGTTCAAATATTATTTGATCGTTTTTACCATCTACTCACATTTGGAAATTGATATTTTTGAAAGGACTGAAGATGTTAGCCTTACTTTTTTACTTGGTATTGGATCGAAAGGATGAGTACAATCAAGGGCGTCTAGGGAGTTTTCACACTCGTCCCCACCTACTGAGTCTGCACACAGGGCCGATTCTGGGCTCCTTTGGGGGAGGGGCTTATTATCACTGATTTTCTTTCACGCAGAAGAATTCCATCCGAACCGTGAAACGATTGCACAATTCAATACGTAACTTTTTATGTGCGCGGGTTCACAAAATCCTATAGACATGTTCATTCCAAAACAGACAAATGTCAAATTATGCAAACCTGGTCTAGCGACCAAATTAAGACCGAAGAGGCAAACAGAACCTAAAGTCTATCAAAAACTATAAAGATCACATTTTTATCTTTCCAAATTGTTGGCCCCTATTGAAAGGGCTCCATCAGTTTGAGTCAGAATTTAATTTAACGTCTTCATAAAACTAAAAAAGATCTAAAGCTTTAAAGCTTTAAATCTGACTTGGAGATGTGAACTGATCTATTTACAATGTAACAAAGTTTCAACACGTATTCGACACTTGGAATATATTATACAGGCTAAAAAAACTTTATTTGTATTCTGTGTTAAATCAGAAAAGGCCGTGCTGACAAATTCGTAAAGGTTTTCATAATTTCTCAGAAACAGGAGTGCAGAGACTTGCTACACTGCAGGTCAAAGCGTAGTGCGAAGCGTAGCCTCTGCACATTTGGCTTTAACTTGATCCCTCGTAAATCAAGGCATAGTTTTGTTAAAAACAAAGCGAAATTTGTTTCTACTACTTTCTCTGCACACTACAAACACTAGACAAATGCTACGGCTATACTGCACCAATGCAATTGCTTGCAAAAGTTTACGTTCCACATTGAATGCGTAGTCTAACACAAGCCAAGCACAAGAATAAAGAAACTGATTTACACTGATTTAAGAACTTACCTGTCGAAAGTATTATCGAATGTGAAAAAATCCCAAGTACGAGAAGCTTAAAAATATTTAATGTCATTTTAAGCCCCCTTCCTCCCAGATTAACCTATAAACAGCGAATTAGGTTTGTCAACAGTTGTTCGCCGGATGCAGTTTTCAGTGAGTTCCAGCTACAAGACGAGAGACTTCTCAGGCATGTGTACCGATGCGTAAATATCATCCTTCTTCATTCATCGTATACTCCTTTCATGTTCGCATTCCTAATGCTTCAGCTACTGTTGTCGGTGCTCAGTACGTTCTCGCGAAAAAGTTCACTTTTCCTGTGACGTCATTGGATTATCCTGGTAGAGACCTTCGCAAAACCGTTTTATTCTTGCGCTGTTACCGCAGTAGCAGTCCTATCTGACACTATTACGTTACAATTAGTATGAGAACATTTAAAGTGAACAAAATAACTTCTACTTGTTTACTCATTGATTATTAAAAACAAAAAAACGAACAAAAACATTGTGGCAATTGTATGTTTTTAAAACAGTTTTAGTAGCAAAAGACAATAAGTAACAAAAAAAGCTTATGACGGACCATTTAATGTAATTCTTTGATTTTCCACAGCACGGCGCAATTTAGCTTAAACTCGCCAGGTCTCTAACCGAAGCTACGCTATCTTCATACACATTGTGTTCAAACAAGGTCAACGACAGAACACAGATTCATGGCCCTCTGACCTCTTTGAAGACAACAGTATGCTGTCATCTCAGAGATAAGACGTGAACATCCTTGAGATGTATGCACGTTTATTGTCCTTCATTACAATAAGCCTTAAAAATGTCAGAACATGAAACTTAATTTTAACAACTTCCAGATATGGTGCCGAGGTGAATAGGAGTATGAATATTTGTATGGCCTAAGTAGGCTCCAGGCTACTTAGACAATATGAACCTGTGAAATCTCCATTTATTTAATGTAACAAAAACAAGGCTATGGTGCAGTTCCATCTGTAACACTTTTAAGAAATACCTTTTTAAAGAATGGTGCCAGAAGACGTGAAGAGAAATGTAATTTGTATTTCTTACACTAAACATCGGCCTTAGCATAAGGTGTCAAAATTACTTTCATGTAGCCTCTGACAAAATTGATCATTCCCACTCCCTGCTCCTCTCTTGACATGAGAAAGCCTAGAGTCAAGTCTATGTCTCATAGGTTATAAATAAAGATATCTCATAATATGGCAGGACCCAGAAGATCCAGAAAAGCATCCTTGTGGATTATTAGCAGGTTTCGTAGGTTGTTTAATACTCTAAGACATACATAAAATGTATTCTGCTAAGATGGCTGGTTCAGAACAATGATCTGAACATATATGTTAAAAAAAACAATATTTACAATTTGTCTAAGCTTGTACTTTTGAAGGCATAGTTTTGAATTTTTCTGAAGCCATTGCTATACAGATTCCTAGGAGAACCAAATATACACAGTGTCAGTCATTTTTTTCTCAGTGTAAACAACGTCGATTGAACTGAATTGTATTTATTTACTGTTTGGACTGCTACTATCATGAAACTATTATGACTTTTCTTCTAGAGAATCTGGAGGACCTATTCTGTTGAACAGTGAGAGAATAATGAATGGCACCATCATGTGGGCAAAGTGTAACAAGCAAGATGCATTTAACTCAAAAATACCCACGCCCTTGAAAATGTTAATAGTCAGGCAAACAAAGACGTGATTGTTGTTAGAAGTCTAACAGAACATCAGTTCTTGTCTTTTATTAATTCTCCTCTCTGCTTCTCTCTTTAGGGATATGAATAAGCTCAGAATCAAGAGCCTGTTTCTAAATAAGTTAAAGTTAATAAATAAATTATGATTAATCCTACAGCTTGAGAAAAACAATAGCATTGTCTGAGAAAATAACTATTATAATTTAGCTGTTTCTACAGCAAATTCTACCCCTTCCTTTGTCAGAGCTGGGGGTTTTTATACTGGAGGGAAGCTTGGCTAACATAATGCACCATACAATATCACCCAGTGATGAAAAGATGAGAGCAGGACAAAGGACAAAGTGAAGAGTCTGGATGGGATGTGTGATATCTCCTCAGGTGTCTTTCTGCACACCCTCTATCTGCATTTGGGGCTTCTGGTGAGGAAAAGAGGACAGCCATGTGACAGTGCGAGGGGCCTTGCTGACTGAAGTACTTTTGCTGATTGACGTACTCTTGCCTTTCCTAGCATGCTCAGAGCAGTAGGTCTTTGTGCGGTACATGTGGGCTTTGTTCTTACAGCAACCAATGGAGCTTAGCAGTATGCAGGCATCCTTTCTGAAGGCCTTGGTGAAGATAACATAGAGAAAGGGGTTGGCACAGGAGTTGATGGGAAAGAAGAGCACCAGGAGAATCTTGGAGTTGGTGACTGTGATGAGGGGAACCTTAAAGGCTGCAGAGATGGCGAAGAAAGAGATGGGTGCCATGCAGAGGAAGTCTGTAAAGATGAGCACGGCCATGCGCTTAGCGATTTTGGCATCAGCAGTGCGGCCAGGCACCTCCGGGTGCTGTACGGCTGCATAGATCCGCACATAGCAGCCACAGATCACCAGGAAGGCCCCCACATTGAAGAGCAACAGGAGAATGACATAAGCTTGGGCCAGGGGTGTCTCGATGTCCATGGGCAGGCACATACTGACTTTGCTGTAACTGCTGACACCCACTAGGGGAAGCAGGGCCAAGACCAGGCAGAGTAGCCAGCCCACAGCCATGATGGCTGCAGCATGGGCCAGGCCCAGTCTGCGCTCTGGCCGTAGTGCATGGGTGATGGTATGCCAACGTTCTATAGTGATCGCACACAGAGTGTATACAGACAGCTCACCACCAAAGACAGACAGGAAGCCTGCAACACCACAGCCCGCACCAGTCTGCCACTCAATAGCATGCTGGCTGTAGTAGCCACGTGTGCGTAGGTCCACTGTGGCAATCATGAGCAGGTAGACACCAATGCAGAAGTCAGCAAAGGCCAGATGACACATGAGGAAGCGTGGGACAGTGAGTTTGCACCGGCTGGCGAAGAACACTAAGAGTACGGTGAGGTTGCCTACAATGGCCAGAATGTTGATGAACCAGATAGCCACACGCAGGAATCCAAACCCAGCAATGTCCTCACAGGGGTTAAATGCATCTGCTTCTGGGCTGCACTGAAGGGCTGGTCTAGATTGGCATATCTCCAATTCTGGGTACTCAAAGTCTACACTGCCAAAAATGGCTTCGACAGGAAGGGGCCTCAAAGTGTTGGTGGAAAATGGAACATTCACTGTTGTAGATTCACGAGAAAAAATCCCATCTGTGTTCCTAAACATGTAGTCATAAAGGGAAAAAAATGACAAAAGTGAATAAGTTACACAAATGTGTGTAAATCTATGCATACATGCAAGTTCTTAAAATACTATTATCTAGCTTTGCAGACATTTACATTTACGGCATTTAGCAGACGCTCTTATCCAGAGCGACTTACAAAAGTTACCAGTCTATGCAATATTAATATGAATATTAGGGAGTCTCAGTCTTCTCTGACCCACATTATTTTTAACAGCAGAGTTAAGTTGCATCCCGTACCTTGGTAATGAACTGTGCTCTTCACAGTATGAAGATCCATTTCTCTGCACTGAAGGTGAATATTCCCTGTTAGAGCATTAACAGGGCATAACTTTTCCTGAAAGATACTAACAAGGCCATAACAATTACAAAGTTATGTCTTTATATTTTTATAATAATGCAAAGTATGGCATCAAGCTACATTCTTCAACTCTAATATCTAAAATTACGATCAATGGTTCAACATCACAATCATATTGTCACGGTACGGCGGGCCCCCTACTGGTCGCCCCCGTCTACAGCGGCAGCTGTCCTGTCACGTGTTGCGTTGTGTTCGTCCCTGGGGTGGGCGGAGCCTGTGATGCATCTCACCTGAGGGTCGTTTGTTTGCCTATATATGTCTTGTCTTTGTACCAGTTGACCGCTGGTTATTATATCCTTAATTCGGATCAAAGTCACGGGGTTTTTGGTTTGCGCACTTTCTTCATTAAACCATACTTTTCCCCTGAGACTTGGCGTGATCGCTTCCATTTTATTTCGCTCACCCTGCCCGTCACACATAGAATAAACTAATCAGAAGTTATAAAAACTATTACTAATAATGTTACTAATACCCAGTGTTACGAATAAAGCCGTTAAATATAACGGCGTTAGGTAATGGCGTCATTTTGTCAGTAACGGGATAATATAATTAATTACTTTTCCTGTCGTTACAACGCCGTTGACGTTACTGGTCATTAAAAGCGGTGCGTTACTATATATTGATATACTAACACTAATCCGAGCGGACCGCTGCCCAGGCTAGTGAGGAGTAACAGATCTCGATAGGTCACAGTTCTCGGTGTAACACCTGTTTAACTTAACAAGTTAGTAAGCGAATCAGAGCCAGTGTTTTTACACGCGCGCCGAAGCACGCAAGTGACACGGAGAGACACGTGACACAAACGGAGAAGAGGCTGAAAGCAAGCCGAAGAAAAAATTACATTTTCAAGGTGGCGATATAAACATTATTTAAGAAAATACTTGAAGTTCCTGAATGTCTACCAGACTGGGTATTTTATTTATTTAATTAAGGATAGAGGTTTTATTGTTAAGTTTACTTTTGTTGTGAACAAACCAGTTGTCTCAGGTTGAGAGAATTTAATTTAATTTGATAGATGTAAATTCACTTTATATATAGTGTAACTGTTTACTTTAGCTGTTTTTTTTTTTACAAAGATTTGGGATTTTAAAGGATTTTATCCTGCACTGGTCTGTGGATGTGCAATAAATATCAAAAGTTTAACACCTTTCTGATCTACTCATTTCAACTGACTGTGAAAACTGCTTTTTCAAAAAAAATCCTTATTCATCGGCATATAACTTTTAACTGTAACGCAAATAGTTACTTTCCCTGGTAACTAGTTACTTTTATTATAGAGTAATTTAGTTACTAACTCAGTTACTTTTTTGAACAAGTAGTGAGTAACTATAACTAATTACTTTTTTAAAGTAACGTTCCCAACACTGCTAATACCTTGACCTGATTCAATTGACAATTATGTGCTTATGATAGGAATCAGATTTGTTATGAGGGCAAAAGTTAAAATATCTGCAGTGTAAGTATGTTTGCAGAGCTAGCAAATACTAATCTCATATTGCAGTACAAAATTATAGTAAGCTCACAAGATGACATTACGAGTGCACACTTGCTAAAGCAGGAGCCAATGAGAACCTATGCTAGGTGCTAATCAGAATGGGCAGATTAATAGTGATCAGGTCAGCAGCCTCTTAATGATAAATGTAGCGTGCATAATTTCAGAGGCACCTGCGAGTGTCCCAGGTGAGCAGTGTGCAGCAATGACTGGGATAGGTGAGGTGAGCTTCTCTCAAGTTCTCCAAGCTCTTTAGGGGAGGCAGCCTTTTCAGCGAGAAGGCCGAGCGCGCCAGTAGCATGTGTACGGACTGGAGTCCTCGAGAGGGCAGCGTCTCCAGAGCAGTAGATGAAACATCTCTGCGGTAGAGCAACAGTGCAGTGAATGCAGCAAAACTGGTAAATGTGATTTATTAAGCAGGATCAGATTTCCCAAAACAGATGCAAGCTCATCTAATGAAGCTAAATATATGATGTCTTAAGTTCTACAGGATATCTCTTACAATACAGCAGGGCCCCAAGCTCCAGAAAATGCATCCTTGTGGATTATTTGCAGGTTTCGGTTGTTCTTTAATACTCTAAGAGACAAATTGGGGAAAATATTCAAATGCATTCTGTTGATGAATTAGCAGATTCAGAACAATGATCGTAAATGTAAAAAAAAAGCAGTATTTACAATTTGTCTAGGCTTGTCCCATTGAAGGCATAGTTTTGAATTTCTCTGAAGCCATTGTTATAAAGATTCCTAGGAGAACCAAATATACACAGTGTCAGTTATAGATTTATTTATGAAATGGATTTATTTACTGTTTGAACAACTGCTATTAGGGTATCGTGATATGCTGGCTTTTCTTAGAGAATCTGGA
Organism: Brachyhypopomus gauderio; assembly: GCF_052324685.1. Taxonomy (NCBI): domain Eukaryota; kingdom Metazoa; phylum Chordata; class Actinopteri; order Gymnotiformes; family Hypopomidae; genus Brachyhypopomus; species Brachyhypopomus gauderio. Next base: position 16,433,562 of record NC_135225.1, read on the forward strand.
GGACCTATTCTGCCAAACAGTGAGAGAATAATAATACCATCATATGGGCAAAGTACAACAGGCAAGATGCATTTAGCCCATAAGACACCATATGTTAATAGTCAAGGGACACAAAGAAGAAATTGTAGAATCAACTGCATTCGTTAGTAGTCTAACAGAACATGCCAACTAACATTGCAGTGTCTTCCCTCGTCATTCCAATGAAGGCATTTGATGGGATTGACTGTAGGTGGAGGTTGTCACAAATATCACTTTAAAATAAGAAAGAAGAAAGAGGTTGTATAAAACCTTAAAACACATAAAATAAACATTGCTTGTTGTTTTGTATGTCCATGTGAGACTGAAAATTCATGATATTCTTGTTCTAACCATTCAGTGATCTGATTCACACTGGAAAACCCACTTCTAATCTAATAATAAGCATGACTAATTCGATAATATGCAAATATCTGTTGCATTGTTGCTAGCTGTTTAGATGATCAATAACTGAAAAATTCTTCTCTTATGAACTGTTAGTAGCTTGTATACTAGATCATAACAGAAATATTTGGCATGGTGGACTAATGTGTAACGTGTAACAACCTTTTTATGTTCCTATCCCTTTATCTGACTCAAATATTCATAAAATCATATGACTTGTATAACTCACAGTATAAAATAGGCTTCAAGAGAAAAGATGGATGTCAGATCAGGAAATGCAGCAATCCCAGTATTGGATATGCTCCTGTGGAAATGAGAAGCAGTGAGATAAAGGAAACTGGCCATCATAACACAGATAAGAGAATTAGCCCCAACAATCCTTGAATAGTGGCTTCCACAAGCTAGGTTTTTTGTTTGTAGGAGAAGGTGTTATACCACAACTGGGATCCAGATTTGAAGAAGTGTTGCCAGACAAAGACAAAAGATATGTAAGCCTACATTTAATCATACTAGCAGTTTAGCTAATCAAATGTGAATTTATGCAATGGTGTCGAAACAGCTTTAAGAACATTCCAAGGTTGATGGTTAGCTCTAGTTGTATCAGATACCAGGAGATTTAAAGGAAACCTGTCCAGTACCATAAATCCAGGCTGAAAATAACATAGCAAGTCATGTGATTTCAGCAAGTTAGGTTTTTCATATAGTTCATGCTCAGCTGTAGAGTTAAACTGTGGAATTTTCTTCACAATGATGACTAAAACTACTGCATGTTCAACTGAAAATATCCATGCACTCTCACAGGTGTGATGACTTGCAGTACTATCATTTTGTCATGTTACGGTCCCCGAACCCTCCCTTTGGGGCGTGTGTTTACATCGTCTTCGTCTACTCGTCTGCGTCTACTCGTCTGCGTCAGTGGATCTCCGTGGGTGCAGTTACGTCCTGTGATAATCCGTCTCACCTGTGGCTCGTCTCGTCATCACGTGGGGTTTATGTAGTTTGTCTATTTAATGTGCGTTCGCGCAGTGTCTTGTGCTCGTCGTTGTTTGAGTCTACGTGTCTCTATATGTCTGAGTGTTAAACGTGCGCTGTCTGTGCTATCTTTGTCAAGACGAATAAAGTAACGTCTGTCGCAAACAGGATTCCGTGTCTCGTCCTTCACCCAGTCGCCAGCGTTACAGAACGACGAGCCGAAGGAGACACCATGCCAGGCTATGCCAAGAAGGGGAAGAGGCCCAGCAAGCACCACCATGCCTCTTCCCCTGCACAGCACCGCGGAGCCCCAGTCACCCTTGAGGCGATGCAGCAGGACCCGTTGTGTGACATTATGCTGCTTCAAATCAAATCAAATCAAATCAAATTTTATTTATATAGCGCTTTTTACAACAGTTGTTGTCACAAAGCAGCTTTACAAGTGCCGAGTCCTAGCCCCCAGTGAGCAAGCCAAGGGCAACAGTGGCAAGGAAAAACTCCCTAGTTTTTTTGCATGAGGAAGAAACCTTGAGAGGAACCAAGACTCAGGGGGGGAACCCATCCTCCTCTGGCCGACACCGGTCACCATGACAACAACAACAATTTATACAGAAAGAAGAGAAAGAAAAGGAAAAATATGTAATAATGTCCATCATGGTGTAGGCATCCGGTTAGGCAGGAGGTGGCTGGCCCAGGATGGATCGCTTGTCTCTCCTCATCTGATTATTCCTCAAGCAGGCGGGCAGCCATGTGGAGAAATGAAACAGGGAAAATTAGAGCTGTACGGGGACATATACAGGACAGCTTCGGGCTCGGGAAGCAGAGATGGAGGAGATGGCGGACTATTTCCGCGAGACCACGATACGGATGTGGAAGGAACGTCACCCCTCTCCCTCCAGAGATATTTCACCTCTGCGGGTAGGCTCCCTCGAGCTCTGCTTCACGGAGAAGACCCCTGAGAGCGAGTTCGAGGGGGCGGACTCTCCAGGCGAGGAGGAGGAGGAGGAAGAGGACCATTCACCCTCTATATGCTTCGCACCCCGCGCCCACCGTGGATTACGGTGAGGGTGAGGAGGAGGAAGAGGACTACCCTCTGTCCGTGTGCTCCACTCCCACCGTAGATTATGGTGAGGAAGAGGAGGAGGAAGAGGACTACCCTCCGTCCATGTGCTCGGGTGGCTCCGAGCGCACGGAGGAGGAGGAGGAAGAATGTCTGCCCAATTCGGAGCTCTCCGCCGGGACCGTGAGGGGGAGGAACAGTCCGGAGGTGGGTGTATCCCCCGAACGCTCCAAGGGAAGCGACATGGACTACTCCCGGGGTGGCAGCCCAGAGGAGCCCATGAACTGGAGCCTGGGCAGTGAGGAGGAGATGGAGGTCGAGGAAGACGCTCCCGCTGCCAGGTCCAGAGGGCTATCGCTAGGCGGAGGGGGATTACCCAGTGGACCGAGAGGAGAGAGAGAGCACGAGCGGCGCTCTCCTGCAGCGCCGCACCCGGTGGAGGGTTTGCAGCGAGGGTGGGAAGAGGACCGCCCACCGTAGCACCTGCAGCTCCCGCAGCTCCCGGTTTCTCTCCACTGGCCGCTCTCCTCCTGGTGCGCAGCCTGGTGCCGTTTACATGTTTGTCTGTCCCTGTGTTCGTGAATGTTCCCGTATGTCTGCCTAATCCCCTTTTTCATTTCATGCCTCTGTGTGTTAATGTTCCTGTTTGTGTGTTTGTAAACGTCCCGTTATGTGTGTCTATCGTCTTTTCCCCTGTCTTCCCAGGGAGGGTTTTCTAGGCTGTTCGTGGCGGACTCGCCACCGAGGGCGGTCATCTCCCAGACGCAGGACTGGGCGCTTCGGATCCGCCCATCGACGTGAGTTCGGGGCACTTGGTCCTGTTGGCACCCCGGGACGGGTAGTGCCCTTGGTGGGGGCGTCTGTCACGTTACGGTCCCCGAACACTCCCTTTGGGGCTCGTCTCGTCGTCACGTGGGGTTTATGTAGTTTGTCTATTTAATGTGCATTCGCGCAGTGTCTTGTGCTCGTCGTTGTTTGAGTCTACGTGTCTCTATATGTCTGTGTTAAACGTGCGCTGTCTGCGCTATCTTTATCAAGACGAATAAAGTAACGTCTGTCACGAACAGGATTCCATGTCTCGTCCTTCACCCAGTCGCCAGCGTTACACATTTTGATAACTGTAATGCGGTACGATTCGGGCGCGAACCCACCACAATGTTTTTAAGATAAATGAACCCAAAAGCCTTTCCACAGAAAAAAAATTACTAAAACCTCCACCAAAAGGACTGCAGGAAATGCACCAAAAGAAAAACACCATTGTAACGAGATATGGGGAGAAAACCAGGGCAAACTAAAGAATGCAGAATGCTCAACGCGTGAAATAAACTGGACTGCAGGTCACCACTGCTGATTGTGATCACGTAAATTGCGACTACTTTAGACGAGAGCCGGCACGCGAGCCCAATGGAGGATAGGTTCCCTTTTGAGTCTTGGTGCTCCCGAGGTTTCTTCCTAATCCTCACCATCATGGGGAGTTTTTCCTTACCACTGTCACCTTTGGCTTGCTCATTAGGGATCTGGACCCATAAGATTGTAAAGCTGCTTTGTGACAACATGTGTTGTGAAAAGCGCTATATAAATAAATTTGACTTGAATTTTGACCTCCAATTTGGTACAAACCAGGGCCTCCTGCAATGCTTCAAAGGCCGTAGCCATAAATTGTTGACGGGGGGGGGGGGGGGGTTGAAATGGACACAGCGAGAAAAAAAGACAGATGTAAAGTGTGCAGAAACAGTCTAAATAGTCAGTTGAACTAACCTAGTGAAAACCGGGACATTATTTGATTTTTTTTTCCTGGGACCAAATATTAAAAAGAAGGACAGTCCCGGGAAAACCGGGAAAGGTGGCAACCCTAACATGACCCTAGATTTAGATACGCTTTGATCGTAAATACAGTATAGAAAAAAACTAACAATGTTCTCGTGCGTGCATACAGCGTGAGAAAAAGTGATTGCGTTGCCGAGATGGGCTGCGGTGGAGGCTGTGCTGCCTCAGTTTATCATACACAACACTCCACAACACTCCACTGTGCTGCCACTGCTCCTCCGCGCACCGTGCGAAATAATAAAAAAGTCGGTCGTAACTCTGGTTCGTTGTTAACCAGACCCGTCGTTAAGCAGGGACTCACTGTAGTTGCATACCCACTACACCCCCAGATTCAGGGTGGTAAAACATATTACAAATGGTTTGCGCAAAGTGTTCGTATGATGAACACAGTTCTGGCTGATTCTCCTAGAGGGGCATAGCCCAGGTCAGAGCCTTGCTGCCACTTTGGCTCTGTTAGTGGGAAAACGCGAGGGCTGCTGTTCAAAAACAAGTGAACAATGAAACAAGAAGCCTCTGCATTTCTCGGGGTACTCTGCATAGCGCGGGAGACGGCAGAGCGGGTTCCAACTGAGCCACCGCTGCAGGAGGTTCAGTGGGTGGAAGGCTAACAAGGTTACTGGGCAACTGTCTTGGTTGGCTAGCAGCCTGCATGGCAACCACCACATTTTGGAGTTGCTGGAGTGTTTGCTCGTGCCTGCCGATCATTTGCCCTTGTCTTGACAGCACTGCATTTTTAATTCTTCAATTTCTTGTGGCGCAGCTGGGTCCATCATGGCTGAGTTGTACTGTAATGCTGTAGGATTCGGGAGTGAATCCACCGCAAGGTTTATATAATAAACGAACCCAAGAGCTTTTCCACAGAAAACTAACTAAAACCTCCACCAAAAGGACTGCAGGAAACGCACCAACAGAAAACACCACCGGTACAAGGTACAGGGAAATAACCAGGGCAAACTAAAAAATATGGAATGCTCAACGTGTAAAATAAACTCGACAGTAGGAACTGTATGGGAGAAATTAAAGAACTAAAGATGCCAGGGGAAGTAACTGGCTGGTAGGCAAACACCACTACAAATTCAAAACCCTTCCCAACAAAAACAAAACCAGACAGATAAAATAACAGCAAAGGAAAACTTGAGAAAGGCCAGGAAGCGGCACAGGAGTAAAATACTTGAACGAGCAAGGTAAGGGAAGGAGCAAGTGAGAGACTGGTGACGAGATTGCAACATGTTACCGATAAGTTAGGTTGACTATGTGCGCATAACGTAGGGCAATAAACAACTCAGCAGTGAGACACTGCAACTGTCTTCCTTAAGTAAGAGGAAGGACAGCTGCAGGTCATCACTGTGATCACGCTAATTGCAACTACTTAGACAAGAGCTATCTCGCGAACTCTCCCCTGTGGCGGCAGGTTGGACAACCCTGGAGCCAGCCCTGAGAATAACCCAGTGCAGGGGAGCAGATTATTTGCATTCTATTGCCAGTATTTAAACAAGAAATTCTTAGCATTGCTCTCCACCACATATCCACAACCAACATTGATTTGTTTATTAATCCTTTCTTAAAACAAAAACAGAGTCAGTATTGTTTCAGGTTGTCTATGAAGTAAAGAAAATTCATGGTCAGAGAAAGGTAAATCACTTAAGCTAGGTCAGCCCATACACACGTGGACAAAATTGTTGGTACCCCTTGGTTAATGACAGAAAAACCCACAATGGTAACAGGAATAACTTTAATCTGATAAAAGTAATAATAAATAAAAATTCTATGAAAATGTACAAATGAAAGTCAGACATTGCTTTTCAACCATGCTTTAACAGAATTATTTAAAAAAATAAACTCATGAAACAGGCCTGGACAGAAATGATGGTACCCTTAACTTAATATTTTGTTGCACAACCTTTTGAGGCAATCACTGCAATCAAACGATTCCTGTATCTGTCAGTGAGACTTCTGCACCTCTCAACAGGTATTTTGGCCCACTCTTCATGTGCAAATTGCTCCAGCTGTCTCAGGTTTGAAGGGTGCCTTTTCCAAACGGCATGTTTCAGCTCCTTCCAAAGATGCTCAATAGGATTTAGGTCAGGCTCATAGAAGGCCACTTCAGAATAGTCCAGTGTTTTCCTCTTAGCCATTCTTGAGTTTTTAGATGTGCGTTTTGGGTCATTATCCTGTTGTAAGACCCATGACCTACGACTGAGACCAAGCTTTCTGACACTGGGCAGCACATTTCTCTCTAGAATCCCTTGATAGTCTTGAGATTTCATTATACCCTGCACAGATTCAAGACACCCTGTGCCAGATGCAGCAAAGCAGCCCCAGAACATAACAGAGCCTCCTCCATGTTTCACAGTAGGGACAGTGTTCTTTTCTTGATATGCTTCATTTTTCCATCTGTGAACATAGAGCTGATGTGCCTTGCCAAAAAGTTCCATTTTTGTCTCATCTGTCCATAGGACATTCTCCCAGAAGCTTTGTGGCTTGTCAACATGAAGTTTGGCAAATTCCAGTCTGGCTTTTTTATGTTTTGTTGTCAACAATGGTGTCCTCCTTGGTCGTCTCCCATGAAGTCCACTTTGGCTCAAACATCGACGGATAGTTCGATCTGAGACTGATGTTCCTTGAGCTTGAAGTTCACCTTGAATCTCTTTAGATGTTTTTCTTGACTTTTTTGTTACCATTCGTGTTATTCATCTCTTTGATTTGTCATCAATTTTCCTCCTGCGTCCACGTCCAGGGAGGTTGGCTACAGTCTCATGGATCTTAAATTTCTGAATCACATGTGCAACTGTAGTCACAGGAACATCAAGCTGCTTGGAGATGGTCTTATAACCTTTACCTTTATTAGTGAACACACCTTGATTTAACATGTCCATTTGGTCACATTATTTTCAGGGGTACCATCATTTCTGTCCAGGCCTGTTTCATGAGTTTATTTTTTTAAATAATTCTGTTAAAGCATGGTTGAAAAGCAATGTCTGACTTTCATTTGTACATTTTCATAGAATTATTATTTATTATTACTTTTATCAGATTAAAGTTATTTCTGTTACCATTGTGGGTTTTCTGTCATTAACCAAGAGGTACCAACAATTTTGTCCACGTGTGTAGATTTGTTTGGCTAGAACCTATATCTGTAAAAAAATATATCATGCATAATACATCTCACACACAAAAAAACCCCAACAATCGAAGTTTGAACCAAATAACTGAACCACAGCTCCTGAGAGAATTATAAACATTATTGATAACAGGCATAGATAGTGATACCAAATTGGTATTGTGCCATATTGTTTGCATTAAAACTAGCCTTTTTTAAATGCTGCACAATTTAATCAGTCTTATGAAAGTCTGAGAACAAGAAGGTTCTGTTTCATGATTGGAACTGTCTAAACTCATTTAGACCCTTTAGATACGATAGCAAAATTATTCAGAAGTAAGAATAAATGTGATTCTCACAGATATCTCAGTTTGGGTAGTTTGTTGAAGGCCCGTTTGTGGATGTAAACCAGGCTCCTTGTATTTTGGATTGATCTGCAGGCAAATCACACGAGTCAAAGTTCATGAAGAAACATTAATAACTCTGATTGTCAAGAGCTTAGCATTTTTATACAGAATATGTTGCAGATGTTTTGCACTTGCTAACTGGTTGATGTAACATTGAGGCGAGGAAGCAGGAAGCCGAGGCAAGAGCAGGCTATATTCGCACGTTTATGAGACACCTCACGGTAAATGTTGAAAACACCAACAATCTTGCAGGACCACATCTGACAAGAACTGGCAACGACGCAGTCTAACACTGTGACGTTACAGCCCCTTACCCCGTGTGTTTATGTTGTATGCGTCTAGTCGTCTGCGTGTGTGGATCTTCATGGGTGTGGTTGTGTCTGAGTGTGTTCATCAGTCTCACCTGTGGCTCGTCTCGTGATCACACAGGGCTTATGTGGTTTGTCTATTTAATGTGCGTTCGCACAGTGTCCCGTGCTCGTCTTTGTCAGAGTCTTACACGTAGTGATTTGTGTATGTTATACGTGCGCTGTCTGCGCATTTGTTTAAAATAATAGTACCGTCAGTGTCTGCAAGAGTGGACTCGTGCCTCGTCCTTCTCTCCGCACCCACCATTACGAACACACTTAAACATTTTAAATACATGAACATAATCAAGACACAAGTGCAACACATTAACAAGACAAGTGACATGAGATACAAATAATGGAGAGACATACATACACATTAACAAACACGCATATAAACATACTGTAAATAGACACAAATGAACATACAACACCAACATGCCCAAGGGAGGAGCTGCGCTGTGACAGATGGATTAGTCCCATTCTAACTGATCATGTTACCTCATCCCCAAATCCCATGCCATATTAGCTAATTGTTCACAGATGTACACATGAAAAATCACTATGGCTGGTCTTTAACACCTACATCTCTGAGAGGTTAAGAAGGCTGTTGAAGGCTTGAGTTTCAATGGTCTCCAGTGTGACACTCTGAGCAATTTCTCTGAAATCACAAAGTAATTTAAGGTAAGAGGTAAAAATTATAAAGCATCAATGTATATTTGGCTTCCAGGAAAAAAGAGTGGCAGCTAAAAGTCAATTATTGTTGATCAAGTGAAGTTTCATATGCTCTGCAAAATCCAAGTCAAGGGTCAAAACTGTAAAGCTGTACTGACTCCAAAGTTCAAATTACCCAGAATTTCATAATGTTGATTCATTACTACACAAATAAGGCATAAAATGTTTATTTGTAAGTGGATTTACTAGTTTTTACCATAAAAAGGCATACAACATAAAACTATGAATGTATTAATTGTATTATACATTACATATTTAAATATCAAATGCAAACCTGATTTTAAACATGTGTAATACAGCATCCAGCATTCAAACAAGGCTGACGGTACACTGAAGTAGATCTTTAATTTTGATTTATTACTCAGGGTTCTTTTTATGTACAACTGTGATTCATTTTTGGTCTTAATTTACAAAGTTCTGCTTCGAAATTTGTCATATTACACTAGTTCAGTAAGAAATATGAATCATCATAAAACATTTATGCAATTAACTTAATTCCTCTACAATTGTGCCTCCCTTCCAGGAAGAAAAATCTGATATAGAAGGGTGAAATTAAGGGAGCTTTTAAAATATACCTCAAACATATGTCAGAGCAGTGTTCATTCATTGTACATATACTACAATATCAGCATAGAAGAAAAGTTGAATGCCACTGCAAGCTCTTTACTAAAAACCACAAAGTCTTGTAAAGGTGCTGCACACAGCCAACAAACAAAATGGAGCCAAATTAATAGGTAAATGGGGGAGGATAGCCAAACAGCATGAACAACACAATGACAGTAACCACACTGCCTACTACATCCTAATAAGCCTTAAAGAGACATGGCTAAATTGGACCAATACTCCCACAAAAATCAAACTTTTCAAAATCTGCTCATTCATGAAATAATCCAATCAGTTAATTGTGTAGTAGTGGTACTGTGCATTTAATTATACGGATATGAGTCAGAAACTACACTTCAAACATTCTAGGATTTTCACACACATAAATCTGAATAGATTACATGGAATAGTTAAAAAAAAACTTGTAGGAAGGTAATGATACCTCATATGAAAACTTTTAACAATTGTGGTGAGCATAAAAACATCTCAAAATATACAACACATCAAAGCTTGATGTGACTGAAACAGAAGACCACGTTATGTTCCCCACTGGGTCCAAGAACAAGAATCTTAGGCTATAGTGGGGCACACGCTCACCAAAAAATCATTTTGAATCCTGGAAAAATGTTGCCTGGTCTGATGAATGCCCATTTTTGCATAATAGGGTTAGATTTTGGCATAGACAATATGAATGAAAGCATCCATCCTGATGTGTTCATCTGCTGTTGGGGTGTGTAGGTGGTGATGATATAAATATTGTCTTGTGCGCATTTGGCCATGTTTAAATGGCAACTTCCGCTTTAATAATGTGCCATGTCGCAAAGTACTAATTATATTAGCCTGGTTTCATGACTATGAGTTCAATGTGCTTTAATTACCTCCCCAGTCACCAGACCAGAATGTCAAGAGGGGAATAAGGAGTTTTACTGGAGATAAGTTAAATAAAATATTCTACATAGTGTAATGATTTCTGAGGGAAAATAGTTAGAAAGTGGATTGAAGAGGCCAATGGTAGGTTTAAGAGTAAGCGTTTGCCCAAGTTTTTATCAGTTTTACCAACACTACAAAATCATTTTTGAAATTATAACCAATTTTGAATTATTGTTATCAGGGCCGGAGTGGGCTCCTTTTTCAGCCTGGGAGTTTCATGCCCAAATCCGACCCAAAATAATTTTTCCCTGCCAATCGGCCCAAACTAGAGATTGACATGGGCCGGCCCATCGGGAATCCTCCCGAATCTCCCGATTAGCTACTCCGGCTCTGATTGTTATCTCCAGTTCATGTACATTTAGACTTTTCTCTTTCTCTTGCATTCTTTTTTTAATCCTAGCTCTAAAGCAAAGTGGTGCTCTATTTTATTTATGAATGAGGTCAAAATCTTACATTGTAATGACACTCCTCAGATACTCACATTCTTTTTACACATCTCAGTCCATCAAAGCTGAGGTTTGGAATACTCTTCAAGCGGATATAGTTCAAAACACTGGAAAAAAAGATTGCATACATTAGTGTAAAAACTTTCATGACAAACCTTCAAGATACATTAGCATCCAAGAACAAGACAGAGGTAAAAAAAAAGGCCCCTCCCCCAGCACAAACCTGAAGTGCAAAAGGAATTACAGAAGGCATCACTCGATAAAATTCCCAGCATCTGCTGATGTGTATGGGCTACAGACTTCAGGTAGTCATCAATTTGAAAAGGATTTGCACTGAAATGTTAACTATGACTGTATGGCTTAAGCAGAGGCTGACCTAAATTGTTTTTTAAAACACTTTGGCAAAATTGTCTTTATATCTTGGGAGTAAAGTACTTTGCTCTATGGAAAAATGCCTTTGTGACTTTCCTGAGTTCAGTAAAGTTTATCATGAAATAACTTTTATGATACTTTCATTGATACTAATCAATCACAGACCTTCCCTGTCTTGGTTTGTGCATGCAGAGCACACAAAATAGCTAGTCTAAAATAATCTCTTGTTAGGAGACGTTTGGGAGAAAGGTTTCACAAATGTTTAGATGGGAGAAATGAGAATAAAGGGGGATGAAGAGACTTTAGTAAGTGTTCTATAATTAAATATTTTTATGTAATTTCTCAGTCTTTGCTTCTTTTCAAACCCAGGGTGCTAAAATGCAGAAAAAAACAAAACAATGCGTTCCTGGTCAATTACTTATAGTCCACAATATATATTATTCTGTAATTATATATAAGGTGCCTGTTTCCTTACAACTGTTTGATATTCCATGATTTCCCATCATAAGCTTGAAGGCAGATGAACTCCAGGCTACAGGCACCTACAATAATGGAAGAGCAAATGCTTGATATAAATTCTTGGATGATTTGCTATATGTATGAGACCCTAAATGCTTTCAAAGTAGTTGAAGCTGACTTGTTAGTTGTACCTGTTCTTTATTGCAGCTTCAACAATGCTTACATGGTACAAGAAGGTTTTGACCATATGTGACTTTTTAGGATAACTTGAATCTCATAATATTTACTGACATTTTATAGCAACATAATATATGTGTAGTGTCTCTTCTTACAAATTGTTTTCTATAATCTTTTTGATAAGCCTCAAGGAAGTCTGCTGTATATCTCGCTGCCACAGACACACAGCCCAAACAATGTCAATCATTTTGCACAGATCCTTGTTGCGTAGGACCACAAAATGGTGGATGGTCAAAGAAGAAGCAAAGAAGAAGCAATCCCAACATTATATATATACATTTTCTGGTTAGAAATCAAAGTGATTTTATCTGTTTGTATTCTTTTAATTTTGATATTGTAGACTCCTGGTGCAGTTTGTTTAGGAATTGGTAAAGCACCAGATAAAAAATTGTAAGTCATTTTCTTTCAGATGCTTCATTACTTGCCTAATTAATTTATTTGGTTTTTTTTTTGTGCCATAGGTTTCCATGTCATACAGTAGGCCTTGAGTGAGAGCACTGTTGTCAGTTTCACCATAACGCAATGGAGACTAATGAAAGCAATACATCTGAATTCAAGCAAGAGAAAGTCAAGTGTGGTTAGACAGAAGAGTGAGGCGGAGGAAGGCAGCAGAAGAGTGGGATGGCAAGACTGGGAAAGGAACCAAGGCTTCATAAAATAGGGTTTGATGTGCCTAATATAATTGCCTAATAGGGATGTATCTGCTTAATATCCATCTGAGCACCATTTCATAATTTTGAACTGTTTGATTAACCATGACTCTTTGATTGCCCTTGGAATAAAGACGTTTTTCACTCCTGCCTTTTTGTGTGACTTCCTGCTAGGTAAAACTGTATGTTGTACTGACTGAATATACAGTACATTGTGAGTGTTGATTACATAACTTAGACTGAAATATATAGGCCCTATAATTAATTTTGTTAAAAAATATATGGCAAATTATGTATTATGCATGAAATGCCCCTTTCAGCATGTCATTGATTGTTCTGATGCCCTTGACTGATTCCAGCTCTTATCATGACTCAAGGACTTGGCTGTCTGAGATACAGGAGATGATTTAAGTGCTCAAGGACATTAAATGCACATGTTATTCATTTTCACCAGGCACTACCTTCCATACTCCTGTAACAAGTCTGATCTTGAGGCCGCATGACCAAAGGAGTATCCGCTTTTGGCAAAACAACTTGACCTTCCTTCTCCATAGTTTTCACACTTGACCACAACCCACTTATTTGCTCCTCTCAAAAGAAGAAAGTGCTGTCTTTCTGAAAAAAAAGCAAATATGGACTTTTCGGTGGCTAGAAATAGAATTTCTATGAAATTCCCAGAATGAAAGGGGAATTGCGGTCAAAATCCTTTAATATGTGCCCCATCTAAACAGGGCAATGCACTAGATAACACAAGAATACTGACAAAACACAATTATACTGGCCAAAAGCTGTGGATAGAATTACATTCAGAAACAAATCCTGTGGAAATAAAAGGGCAAAGGGCTACTAACAAATTATCCAAGACAACTTCCTTAAATTGGCAGTGAAGAAAGTGAGCAAATCAAACACTCTCTCTCTCTCTCTCTCTCTCTCTCTCTCTCTTGCTCTTTCTCACCCTCTCCTATATAGAGCAGTGCTACTAATCGGACAAAAAATTAAATACCTTAAATAATGAAAAATATGCCTCCATAAGACCAATGAAGAGTCTTGCCAAACACAAAATGTATTTATTTAATTGAACTATAGATTAAAGCCATTCCTGAATTACTCTCAAAATGTGAAACAAGGATACACCTAGCATATTATTTACAAACAATAACATACAAACATTATTTGTAATGTTCTTAAAAATGTGTGCAGCTATCCCAGGTAGCAGAGATTTTTCCCCAGAGAAAAATATAATTAAACTATTGTCTGATATTCCTGGTGTTATGATATTCAAATTGACATACTGTGTATAATGGAAACGCTAGCATGTACATTAGCATTTAGCATGTTCTATATTTTATTAACTTAATTATTTAAATAAATTTTCATAAGCTAAATTTACCAATGTGAAAATAATTAAAGTAATTCAACATATGGTCTCCCGGAGGTTTTTATTCAAATAGCAGTTTGTTTTTGGTTATTTTGTCTCTGTATTTTTTTTTTTAAAGAGAAACACTATAACTTTGAACATTAAAGTATAATAAAGCTCATTCGGTAATAGGAGGATTAACACAATCAAATCATTTGCTATATGTTCACTTTAATTAACATTCATTTACATATCAGAATAGGTTAGTTGTAGCAAAATAGTGTAAAAAAGACAATTGCAAGACAATTAGTATAGCTAAGTCCGCAGCTACCGCCTGCTCTGAGGTCAGTTGAGAACCTGTTTCATCGCTGTGTCTTCATTGGGGTAGCTTTTGAATTCAAGATCTTCACTCCACCGTCGCTGTTTCAGCATTAAAATCCATGACTGTACGATTTCCCCAATACGTTGGGGAAAATAAACTTCCGAAACTACCGAGGTCTTGGTGTCCATAGTTAGCAAAGGCCCTCCTTGCACTGAATTAAGTCAAGACACGGATCATTTTAAATGAGTTATTGGAATGATTCTGTTATGAATGAACACCGTTCACGAAAAATAGGCGTGTGCGTCCGTTTTTCTATTCTTGAGAGCACAACATAGTTTCTCTATAATCTAGTTCACTTATACTACATCCATGGCCATTTAAACATAAAATTTATTAGCTTTTTTACATTTTTACTGTATTTTATGTCATTTAAAAATCCCCACGGTGCGTGGTCATTCACCACAGGTTACTACACACACTCAGCATTCATACGGTGAATTTACAGAGCTGCACTGTACTGAAGCATGTATAGTATCAAACGGAAAACATTTAAAGAGCATAATAAGGTAATCGTTACATCGGTACAAGTATTAAATTAACATGTATTTTCGTGCGTAATTGCGCAAACATGGGTGAATGAAGGAAGCGCATACAAGAAGGAAGCGTCTTGTCTATTTCATGTCTCTTTACTTATTTCACTGTCCTTGTATTTGATATACTGTGCCAAATATTTCAACATTATTATTAAGGAGATCTCAAAATGGGGAAAAGTAACATCCCTTTTCACTTACAGTCTGCTGTATGTCCCGTGCTGCTTCAGTGCCATGGCCTCTGTCACAGCGTTGCAATTAATACTTTTGATGGAACACCGACAAATCTCCGGACACTCGAAATTCAAACAACAACAGTAGCGCATTGCAAAGGTTAGGATCCAAAGCGATATCCTCATTGTCTAGACTTTTTTTCCTGTTCGATTAATTTCCGTTATTTTGTGGAAGATTATCAAAGGGGCGGAATGCACTAGACATTAATTTTGTTCTCCCCACATTCCTTCTCTAAAATGAAAGATAAAGACAGTGCACAGGACGTCGCGGACCATTTATTTTTACAGTATGCCTGTGAATTAGTTTTTAAAAAGTGATGTGCGCATTTTGTTTGGATTCCTATTAAGAATGTGCTCCCCCTGCCGAATGAAATAAGCTGTACTGTTAGCTAAAGCCGGTGCCAGAGTGGGGAGGTAGTGGTCTCAGTCTCAGTAGTGGCTCCCAATTAAAATAATTGTATTAATCAGTAGAGTACTGCACAGGCTTGCTCCTGATTACCTCCAATTATTTGCTATTATGAAACCCCACATCTACTAAGATCACAGGATGCTGGCTTCTTATTAGTTCCAATAATTAATAAGGTAAGAGCAGAGAGAAGAGCCTTTTCTTACTACAGGATAACCTTCCAGAATGTGTCCAGGACTCTGCCACAGTCTCAATCTTTAAGTCTAGGTTGAAAACTTATTTACTTTAGCATTTGGTAATTAATATGCCCTCTAAGATAAAGGTTACAGATCCAGAGGTTCATGGGCTAAGGGTTTTATGGTGAACTGGTGCGTAAGTTTGTTGACAGTGTAGTGGATGGATGCCAATGTCTCAGGATGATCCCAAGTTTGTGTTACCTTCTGGAGTTGCTGCCACACTCCAGAAATGTTTATATTTCCCCTATCCCACATATAGTCCCATGCAAAATTGTCCCTGTTTTTTCCAAATGGTTGCCCTCTTACCCAAGAAATACTGAGACGGGGAGAGATGATCCTTTCCTGTTATCCACCCTTGGCCAGCCACCTCCTGCATAACCAGCTATAGATGAAGGATCAATCCACTGCCCTGGCCCTTCTCACCACCCCAAATTCCCCCCTGCTATGGATGATTTGTGCTTTATGATATGGCGCATTATCCTGCCATCAGAAAATAGGTACACTGTGGTCATAATGGGATGGACATGGTCAGCAACAATACTCAGGTAGGCTGTGGCATTGACACAATGCTCAGTTGGTATTAATGGGCCCAAAGTGTGCCAGGAAAATATCACCAACACCGTTGCACCACCACCACCAGCCTGAACTGTTGATACAATGCAGGATGGATCCATGCTTTCATGTTGTTGAAACCAAAATTCTGACCTTACCATCCAAATGTGGCAGCAGAAATCATGAGACCCATTAGACCAGGCAATGTTTTTCCAATCTTCTATTGTCCAATATTTGTGAGCCTGTGCAAATTGTAGCCTCAGTTTCCTTTTCTTAGCTGACAGGAGTAGCACCCGGTGTGGTCTTCTGCTGCTGTAGCCCATCTGCCTCAAGGTTCGACGTGTTGTGCATTCAGAGATGCTCTTCTGCTTGCCTCAGTTGTAACGAGTTATTTGAGTTACTGTTGCAGTTCTATCAGCACAGAACTGCCACTTACTGGATATTTTCTCTTTTTTGGACCATTTTCAGCAGTTTCTGAAATACTTAGAGCAGCTTACTCTCTACCACATCCCCATGGGGGACTGAATGGGGTGCAGGAAGAGGAGAGAGGACAGACCCTAGTGATGGTGCACCATCCACCACTGGGCAAGCACACACATATTCATGCATACACTCAGACAACTGTTTTTATTTAACATGAAGAGACACATAGTCACACACTCTGGGAGAGTTTTTAATTTTTTTGTCAGGGAATGCCAGTTTACCTAACCCCCATGTTTTTGGACTGTGGGAGGAAACCAGAGACCCCGGAGGAAACCCACACAGACAGTGGGAGAACATGGAAACTCCACTCAGAATCCATTTGGAATTATATGTTCAAATATTAAAAAAACACAAAATTACGAGTTACTGCATCTATGGAATTGTAGTAGTGTTACGCCAGCAAAAATGTAAATTATAGTATGCATCTACAGTTCAAAAGTTGATTCAAAAGAACAGCTGAATGACATCGTTCAGGTTTCCTCTGTGACAACTCCAGGTTTCACATTTATTTAAAATCTTGAAACAATTCATGTTGAAGAGGTTCAAATTCCAATATACCAAACTATTAAACATTGTAAAACGTGCACGTAAGTTACACTGACAATGACAACGACTAATGCATGATCAATGCACCCGTACTTTACAAGCAGGCAATCAGTTGTTCTGCACTGGAGTGACATCATCAGAACGCGGAAGTTGATTGTGAAAACTGGCAACAGTCTTCATTCAACTTTAGTTGCATACTGAATCATAGGGCACAGTAGTCGGTCTCCATGGCTGAGAAACATTTGACCACGAGCCTTTCCAGATATCTTGATGGAGAGTTTTGGGAGACAAAGAACAACCTTTGGGACGAGATTTCCAAATGTGAACTATTTCAACACAGTAGGTGCGCAAACAGTAGCGTTTCCATAGAAGAAACCGTCGTGGACGTCGCAATATGTTATTTTATCGCTCATATTATAGAGATGTATTTTGATTAATTGTTATATTTGTAATGAGCTGGCAGTGCATTGATCAAACGCCATTCACCGACATCACGACAACGCAACAACCTGAGAGATAGCTCAACTTTCACTAATAAACCTGAAACATTTGGATGTATAAATAACGGCATGCCTTGTATCACGCAGCTCATAGCGCGGTAGTTAATCCAAACACCCCTAATTCCACAATTCCTATTCTCACTTCTAGCTACGACCTATCTCTGGAGCAAATCAGAGATCTAACCGAAGACAGGCTACACTACGTGTTAAAACTACCAGTAATGCGACGTCATCTCGAGGATCAGGTAAAAGATCGTTGCCCTTTTAAACATCGTGTTGTAAATGGGGTATAGTCTGCATTACACATTTCAGATAACAAGTCATAGCGTTCTCTTATCTCTTTTTGCTGCCTGTAGGTGGTTGGAAGAAAGAGGGGTTTCATAACTAAAAGCATGGCGATTACAGAAGCGATCTGTTCTGCAGATATGGCCACTGGAGTAAAGGTGCTGCTTTTTGAATATATGTTTGTCACATATTTATGTTTGTTTATCTGGTGGCTATGCTCTATTGAGGTATATATCAATCAAGTCTCGGCACCTCCAGCCTATTCCCTTAGTAACAGTTGCATGTAATGTGCGTTGTGGTTCTGCAGTTATTTGCATTTTCTGAGAGTCTATTTGCATTTGTTGGGCTCAGTTCTCATTCAGTTGTGTGATCTTACTGTACTTTATCCTCTGACTGGCAGATGGGTGTTGTGTGTGGTCTGTATGGTGGTGCTGTGACAAACTTGGGGAGTCCAAAGCAAGTGGAGAAATTGTATGTACCAGTGACGGTGAGTGTGATCTAGCTAAAATATCACACAGCTATTCTGTTTCTGTTGTTTAAGGATTTTTCTTTCTTTCATAGTTTTTGTTTTTTTTTCACAAATACCAAGACATTATGTTCATGTTCTCTTTAATGACATCTTGAAGATTATGACAGATTTGACTTGACTGACCTGCTTGACTGAAACCACTTAAATCCCATCCTGGCTTCAGTGGATATTGTGTCATTGTCTACATGTGTCAGTTGTATTTTTATTTATTTTTTTGTGCTATAATTCTTTCTTAAAATATGTAAGGTTTAAGTATTCCTTGTTCTCTTCTTTTTACCCTTGTATTAAATTGCAGGAGTTGGCATTCACCACAATGTTTGCCATGACTGAGAGGGGCCATGGGAGCAATGTACGGGGCATTCTCACTGAAGCTCACTATGATCCCTCCACACAGGTGAAGCCCAGCACAAATATGTTTGCTCAAACTTCACAAATATGTTTGCTCAATTACTCTTGTACCTGACTCGGACATTAGAGTTGGTCTGTATTCTTATTTATTTGGTTTTAGTTTATTTCTCAACAAAAGGATGTTTTGCTGGATGGCGCAGAGGTTGTTGCTGGGTGATTTCTTCAGATAGGATATGTTTGTGGATCAGTATTTTTTTTTGTTCCTGGATCAGTGTTTCTTCAGTGTTTTACACTTTGAAACAACAAACTAGGACCTTACCTACAGTGGGGGAAAAGTATTTAGTCAGTCACCAATTGTGCAAGTTCTCCCACTCAATGGTAGACCTCAACTATGAGAGACAATATTAGAAAAAGAAATCCAGAAAATCACATTGTCTGAATAAAAAAAAAAGTTTTTGCAAATAATGGTGGAAAATAGTATTTGTATTTGGTAAGTATTTGGTCAATAACAAAAGTTAATCTCAATACTTTATATACTCAATATATATCCTTTTTTTGGCAATGACAGAGGTCAAATGTTGTCTATAAGTCTTCACAAGGTTGGCACACACCGTTGCTGGTATGTTGGCCCATTCCTCCATGCAGATCTCCTCTACAGCAGTGATGTTTTGGGGTTGTCGGCGCTCAACATGGACTTTCAACTCCCTCCAAAGGTTTTCTATGGGGTTGAGATCTGGAGACTGACGAGGCCACTCCAGGACCTAGAAATGCTTCTTATGAAGCCACTCTTTTGTTGCCCTGGCAGTGTGCTTGGCATCATTGTCATGCTGAAAGACCCAGCAACATTTCATCTTCAATGCCCTTGCTGATGGAAGGATGTTTGCACTCAAAATCTCACAATACATGGCCCCATTAATTCTTTCATGTACACGAAAGAATTCAGTCATCTTGGTCCCTTTGCAGAGAAACAGCCCCAAAGCATGATGTTGCCACCCCCATGCTTCACAGTAGGTACGGTTTTCTCTGGATGCAACTCAGCATTCACTCTCCTCCAAACATGACGAGTTATGTTTGTACCAAACAGTTCCCACTTTGGTTTCATCTGACCATATGATATTCTCCCAATACTCTTCTGGAACATCCAAATGCTCTCAGGCTGAGATCTTGTGAGGAGCCCCTGAGATTATCAGTGGTCTTGTAGGTCTTTCATTTTCTAATTATTGCTCCCACAGTTGATTTCTTCACATCAAGCTGCTTGCCTATTGCAGATTCAGTCTTCCCAGCCTGGTGCAGGTCTACAATTTTGTTTCTGGTGTCCTTCGACATCTCTTTGGTCTTCACGATAGTGAAGTTTGGAGTGTGACTGTGGGCAGGTGTCTTTTATACTGATAAGAAGTTCAAACAGGTGCCATTAATACAGGTAAGTGGAGGACAGAGGAGTTACAGGTCTGTGACGGCCAGAAATGTTGCTTGTTTGTAGGTGACCAAATACTTATTTTCCACCATAATTTGCTAATAAATTCTTTAAACATGATGTCAATTACAGGTCTCTCATCTTTTTAAGTGGGGGAACTTGCACAATTGGTGATTAAATACTTTTCCCCCCCACTGTGACTAGATATGTTGACTATACAGCTAGGCAACTGCTAAGATTTTTCATTTAAATTAATGAAGGAAGGGTGCAATCTCTGTATTATTCCTCTAAATGAATGAAGGAAAGGTACAGACTGTATTTTTCAGTCACTCATGAATTTTGTTTACTCTTTGTTGTCGAGTAGAGGCACAGTTCTGTAACTCTGGATATATTTTAAGTGAATCAGCTAATCTTAGACATCTAAATATAACTAGTTAAGCTTGTATGGATTTAAAATAATTGAAAAATTAAATTTTTTATTTTGATTAAAATACATAACTTCAGTACATAAAATTAAAAACAACTAGCCTTTTTGTAAAGTTTTCAAGCACTTCAGTAAGGAGTGGGAGGAGCAGAAGTGTGACCTCACATGGCAGGGACTGGTTAAATGAAATGTTGATATATGAACAACATGAGAAGGATGTTCTGCATGCGTTGTGACTGAAGCTGACTGATGAAAATGAAAAGTTATTATTATGCAAATGCAGTAATATTAGCTGGACTTAAGAGCCCCTTAATTCATGCATCAACACATGTGTACACCATGGTGTCATACAGTTACTGCTGAGTTATCCTGCTGAAGCACAGTGTGCTTGTCATGTGACTGTCTGGTTTACTCCATGCATGTACAGGAGTTCATTATCCACACCCCTTGTGAGGAGGCTCAGAAGATGTACATTGGGAATGCAATGAAGGGAAACTATGCTGCTGTATTTGCCCAGCTCATGATCAGTGGAGAATCTCATGGTATGCAGGAGCAGTAGGGCTGCACCATATGACTTCAATATTTTATTTTATTGCACTTTTACATTAACCAAATCTAGACCCTTAATGAGCAAGTAAAACGTCCCTTTGTAGAAAAATAAAAGGGGGGGGGGGTATTTGAGTAATACTGGATTGTACTAAACATACCAAATAATACTAAGAAATTGCAGTTGCGATCACAATAGCAAGTGAATATTGTTTTCAACAGTAAAGTGACAGGATAGATCCTATTGGCCAGGTAGTCCAAGTTCAAGTCAGATCATTTTAGGCAATCCAGATTCAGGTTAGGTGGGTTCAGGCAGTCCAGGTTCAGGTCAGGTGGGTCCGGGCAGGGCAGGTTCAGCTGGCCATATTGTTCAGGTTTGTCAGGTGACATCCTTTTGTCCATAAGGGTGTAACAAATATCAATGTCACAAATCTGGACAGATGAACTCAATCAGAAGTGGTATTCTGCAGCCTTGCACCACCATACGCTTGAACAACTTTGCAATATATGTTAAGTGTGTATTTTAGTCTTAAGTATCTATCTATCTATCTAAGCAAATGCTAAATGTAAACTGTAAATGTAAACCTAAAGGAAACTCTTAAGAACCATATATTTATTTTAGACGGGATTATGTCAGTGTTGCACAGAAATAAGGACAAGCCACATTAACGTAGTGTTTAGTACAGGCTGCATACTCATCTACTGAGCATGTTTAAAGTGCTTGTGTTGCTCTTCTTCTCTCTCAGGTCCCCACTGCTTTGTGGTGCCAATTCGTGACCAGTACGGCATCATGTGGCCTGGGGTGACTGCCACTGACATGAAACATAAGGAAGGTGGGGGCTGGAATGGGGATATAATGTTAGAACCTTAAGAAGCTGATATTGGAATGTTGCCAAAAGGTTTAGCTGCTCTTTCTGTGTTTTCTTTAAGGTTTGCATGGTGTTGACAATGGTATCTTGACATTTGACCATGTTAGGATACCACGGGAATACCTGTTGGATAAGTGAGTATTTCAGCTTTTGTGTAATGTAGGGAAAGTTTTAGAAATTATCTATAGAAACCTATTATGTTAAAAAATAAAATATAATATAAAAATGTAAAAATATAACAGAACTACTTTCACAAATTGTACCACCATACACTTGAACAACTTTGCAATATATGTTAAGTGTGTATTTTAGTCTTAAGTATCTATCTATCTATCCAAAAGGTTTAGCTGCTCTTTCTGTGTTTTCTTTAAGGTTTGCATGGTGTTGACAATGGTAACTTGACATTCAAGTTCAATCTATAAATGTGACAATCAATTACAAATACAAACTTTGAGTTTCTGAAATGTACATAAGGCTTTATATGTGACACATTGAACACTGACAAAAAACAATTATAAATGTAAATAATAAATTATTTGTAATTATATAATTAAATAATGTGTAAATTGATAAATTATTTTTGGTATAGTTCTCATGTCTGTAGAAAAACAAAAGCCCTTTTTAGTGGAATAAAACCCCAGATATGTTCATGTGAAACTAATGGGGAGACATAAATGTAAACTCTGCTAAGCAGAACATTAACAAACAACACAAATCTAGTCAGCAGCAAGTTACATGTTGCTATGGCAACCCTC
The DNA here is from genome assembly GCF_052324685.1 of Brachyhypopomus gauderio. Taxonomy (NCBI): domain Eukaryota; kingdom Metazoa; phylum Chordata; class Actinopteri; order Gymnotiformes; family Hypopomidae; genus Brachyhypopomus; species Brachyhypopomus gauderio. The sequence continues at coordinate 16,456,522 of NC_135225.1, forward strand.
GTTGTCTGTAGTGTAGTGTATATGGTGCCTGAATACAGGGAACACAATTTACATAATTCATGTTTACCCAATAGAAAATGGCTGGTTTCATCAATATGCTTCTTTTTAGATGCTATGCACTCCAATAACTTGTGTCTTTTGCAACCAGATATAAAGTAGCTTGTTCTCCTGACTACAGCTTCACTGTTTATGTGGATTTAATGGACCAAACAAGTGCCATCCACTCATTTACCAAACAATGTAGAGAATGGAACGTCTATGTTCAGGTCATTTGCTAGGTTATGTAGCATGGCTGAAATATGAGTCCACTGAGCAGGCTCTGGTAGTCACGTGAGAAGTGTGACTTTTAATTCTTTATAAGGTGCTAAAATGCCATCTATATTTGAACAAAATAAAAAAATTAACTTGAAGCATTTGTTTTTGCCATTTTAGGGATTTCAGTACGTCTCCAATATTACTAAATACAATGAAGCAGTGAATAAATGTAGCTTAAGAAGAGTAGCATTTTTTCTGCGTCATCAGTGTGCCCCCGTCAACACAGGCTGGGTTGTAAAAATGAGGAGTAAGAGTCCTACTGGGGTTCTGTGTCAGAGTGGTGGTTGCCATCAGTGGCACTCTGTGTAATGTGTGCCAATCTTAAATAGAAATAATGATCACTTTCTCACTGATGACAACATGCATTCTTAAAGAAGGCAGGGCCTGCACCAAACCAGGCAATGATCAAAGATCTCATCAAAGTTTCAGTAATGACCTTATAGAGTTGTCCCCAGAATGGCTGCTAGCCTAGTAAACAGTTGTTTTGTCATGCATTCTTTGTGACCTTTCATGTTTGAGATGAAGATCTTGACCAGTTGCATGACGTCAGGCACACACATTCATAAAGTATTATTTGTTCATATTTGTGGGAAGTACTTTTTAAAGTAGTTTTTTAATGGTCTTCAAGCTTCAGATTGGTTTTTGTACATCAAGAATGGAGGTGACCTTCCCTCCTGTTTCAGTACCACCTGCATTTGGGGCCACAGTGGTATTGTGAGATCTGTGCACCTTTGTGTTTTGATCAAGGAGTCACCCACTTACAGTGGCTAGGATGGAGGAAATAACGTAGCATAGCACACACGTGGCCGTGAAATGCACCTGCATAGATAGCGAGACAGTCTGGCAGGTAGGGGCCAAGATGAACACGTACAGTTCTGTTTCCTGTTTGTCAGGAAGTCACAGACCGCTTTACAGATGGAGAAGAGTTGGCTTGCGCTTGTTACAGTTTGTTTAACAGTGGTTAAGGGCAACGCAACTGAATGTGTGTCGTCCACCAACACATGCGCCTGCTGGCCATACACCTTGTGAATAAATCATGAAAATATGTATATTTATAGCATCGTACACTAACCTGACAGGACTGTTTTCTAATTGAGAGCTAATGAATGTAAATGTTCAATTAGGATAAGAGAGGTTTAACAGATTTCACAGCTATCATGGGAATTGACAGTGAGCTTAAAGGCAGTCAGTGACTGTTCAGAAAATTGATTGTCACTGCTCAGTTCCAAATACCAATATACCAATACATGTAAATAAATACTGTGTTAAGATGACCACACTTTGTGGCTGTGTACTTCATTTTAGGCTTGTGTGCGTGTGTGTGTGCGCGCGTGTGCGTGTGTGTTTTTTTTCACAGATTTGGTTCAGTGTCACCTGATGGCCAGTACTCCTCTCCCATTCAGAGTAAGGGCTATCGCTTCAATGCTATGCTGGCTGCCCTCACACCCACTCGCCTGGCCCTCACCGCACAGGCTATGTCTGCCATGAAAGTAAGTATCTCTGCATGTGGTTGCCCTGTAATTTCACCACTTGTACCCAAGTTGAAGGTTTTTGTTAACATTCTTCGTATTGTGGTGTCTTATGGTCAGACAATAACTTGTCGTCACCACAAGGTGGAGCTCTTGAACCACACCTTAAATATTCTCCCCAGTCCTGTTAAATAAAAAGGAATGCTGCTTTTAATGACATTCCTGTCCTGTTAAAGCTATCCATGAAAAAGTCTTTTATCTATAAGCAATTCAGGAGAATAGTAGAGCAGTTCTTGTCCCAGAGTCTCTGTCTTCCTGCTCTTTTTAGATAGACTGGTGCCTCTTCCCTTCCCTTGAAAAGAGTTCCACACTCAGTAAGGAACATTTCCAGTAGCCTACAAGGAAATGCTGGTAGGCTAATGATTTAAACAAACTGACATCATGGTCTGTTAAACCACTTTTTGTTGACAGAGGCGCTAAAAGGGTGTTTTAGAACTTCATCGTCCAAATATGTCAGTTAAATATTGACAGCCCAGCTCATGTAATAAAATGGGGTTCCGCCTCTTTGACTAAACTTCACCAACATGGTCTTACTTGGACATGGGTCATGGAGTATATGCATGAGATTGTTAAACCTGTGAGCATTTCTGTACTAGACACAATATACAATATTTTAAGCAGTTTTCCATAAATATTTACTTTCTTTCCCATATACAAAGACCAAAAGGAATAAGTGATGATGTAAAATGAAAAAGTGCAGTGTAAAATGAAAAAGTGCAGTCCAAAATAAGACCTTATGGACATGAAAAAAGTAATTAGAAGACACTAAAGTGTGCAGTATATCAAAGTGGACTATAGATGGTGCAAATCATATGCAAAAGACAGAGAAGTGCACCCAGCACTAACTTTAATGGCAGCAATGGCATCAGGTGATGGTCTGTTAGAGCTGAGGATATGATTGTAGTTCTGATAGCAGGCTGGATGGATTGTGCTTTTCTGTTTCTTGTGAACTCTGCCAGCACTGTTCATATTGTAGTGGATGTCTGCTGAGTGGAGTCTTGATCTTGTTCTGAATCTCGGCCATTGGGTATATTCTGATAAGGCGGACCAAGGGTTCTGCAGCGCTACACCCTGCATCTCCTGAGACGCATGTGCGCTTTATGCTCTATAGCTTGTCTAGAAGTTTTGATGAGCCATACCAAAAATCCTTCATTCATTGCAAGGGTAAAACTTTGCTCAGGATTACTGTCAGTCAGTTCAGTGTGTATTGAGCATGCTGTATTGTGTATGCTGTCTTTGTCCTGGCTCATTGGTTATGAGAATTTTGGTTATGAGAATCATCTTTTGGATATGGAAATTGCATGTGATGTATTTTTGCCTCTTTCTCTCTACAGCTTGGGCTCATCATAGCAGTGCGCTACAGTCACAGGTAGGACAACTCCATATGCGTATAGGACTGAATGGATCCCATTTGATAATTGTTATCCTTACTCCAACAAACAGCCAACGTAAACAGCAACTAACATCTACTGTGAAATTTAGTTCTATGGACACCTGAGTGATTGCTTGGTTACCATTTGAGTATAAAGTGAAGTGCTGACATCAAAAACAGGATACACAATCTATGAAAGTAATTTATGCGGTCAGGGGGCAAAGAAGGAGAAAAAAACCAAGTGTACAGAAGCGCAGGCTGATGCAGCAGTGACGTGTAGAGAAGCTGCTCACCACAGAGAACATCCCGTTCAGAGGGGACTCTCGGGCTCCCCGTGTGTATTGCTCTATATCCTCCTTACATGTGGCTTTGTGTGTGTGTGTGTGTGTGTGTGTGTGTGTGTGTGTGTGTGTGTGTGTGTGTGTGTGTGTGTGTGTTTGTGCTATTACACACACACACACACACACACACACACACACACGTGGTGTGTGTGTGTGTGCATGTGTGTGCGCGGGTGTGCTTGTGTGTTTCACGTGTGTGGGTGGAAGATCTACAGGGTTGTCTCCAAAGATGGCATCCCCAGAGAGAGAGAGAGTAAGAGAGAGGAAATGTTTGCTTTCTATGGTTACAGGTTTTCCATTTGCAAAACAACCATCTGCACCCACACACGGATTAGAGAATCACACCTAGGAGATAAATGCTGTTACTAGTGTAGTGAGGGATGTATGAGGGCCCATTTTGACCATAAGCGCACAGAGGCATCTCGGACAGGGCTATGAAAATGGGACCTTATATTTATAGTAGATTCCTTTTGTCTGAACCAAGGCAGATTGTTGCATTGTAATCCTGGTTTGCTTGGTGTTCACATTGATATTTACCACTGGATCAGAAATGTCAAGTTGATAGGGTCATATTCCAATTGGACAGCTTTTAGCACTATTTTGTCATAGTAACTACAATAATTCCAAATTAACTTTCAAATCAATACTAGGCTAAATGTATTTGGATTTTAGCCAGTTTAAAACTGAAGAAGATGAAGATGAAGAGCTGGTAAATGTGTAAAAAAGTCCTAAGTGACAGCAGGAACGCTTCTGTGTGTTGTGACATTACGTTGTGTGTTTGCTCAGTTTGTCAGAACTTCACTTATTTCATCCATAGCAGTGTCAGAAAGGCAGACTTGCCACTTCCTCCACTGGACTGAACCAACAGACCAATTGCACCAGGGTTCCTTTAACTGGAGCTGCCTGTTAGAACATAATAAAATAAACGTGCTACTTGGGATAAGCGGAAATAATCTTTGTAAGATTTGTTTAAAATCGTGAAAGCTATCAGAACTTATCAGATCTATGCACCTAGTAACACACGCCTATCTGAAACTTCACAGAAATCCTTGCAATGAATTAAATTGAGCTGTTAACTTGTTTAGCCCTCGGTAGGTCCACTCTGCTGGTTTCCCTCTGTTGTCTGTGGAGGGGAAACGGCACTGGGATTAAACGGCACTGGGATTAAACGGCACTGGAATGTGGCATCTCTTTATCTCTCAATGGTGAAGTGAAACAGCTGTGCCACTCTGGCCCAGAAGTTCAAATCTGGAAATGATGATACTACAAATAAAGGCATAAAAAGCTTAAAGTGAGGCAAACAAACATAATTACCATTTGAATATTTGGCCTCTGATAAGACTTCAGTTGTCTCTTAAATGCTGAGACCTCAGTGTAGCTTTGCTATCGATGTCTTTTCATAGAAAGTACTATATGCAAGTAACTACAAATATACAAACTGTCTTGTCCAGTGATACTGCAGTGTTTCATTAATGCTGTAACTTACGTTTATTTTGCACAGATTCAGATGAAAAGTTGTAAGGCTGGTGTTATTCTTTTTTGAGTTATACAGTATGTACCAGGGACATTACGATGCATACTTAATGTTGACTTTAATCTTGCCCTAGCCCAGTGTGTGTGTTTAACAGCCAGTTTCAGAGGCTTTTCTTTGTTGGTGTAACATTTCAATTTTTGTCGTGTAGGCATTTTTGAGTAATTTTAAGATGACGGGAATTCTAACCGATGGGCATTTTTTTGTAATTTCATAAAGATAACTTATTTATTTATTTATTGGTTAAAGTTCTGCAGCTGTCTGTAAATGTCAGCATGACATAAATGCCATGTGGATTCTCATAGGGCACTTTGGTCTTGAGCCCTATTTAGTATTCAGTACTTCCTTAGCTTCAAAACTGGAAAAAAGTGAGTGAGATGCATTCATTTGCATCTGGTTGAGTGCTATATGAGCATAGATTGCAAAAAAGTACCTAGAAGCCTCCGATGACTATATCCAGGTATCGGGTGTGAACATAACAATACCCAGGGCTCAGGGTGTGAACATGACTATACCAAGGGCTCAGGGTGTGAACATGACTATACCCAGGGCTCAGGGTGTGAACATGACTATACCCAGGGCTCAGGGTGTGAACATGACTATACCCAGGGCTCAGGGTGTGAACATGACTATACCTAGGGCTCAGGGTGTGAACATGACTATACCCAGGGCTCAGGGTGTGAACATGACTATACCCAGGGCTCAGGGTGTGAACATGACTATACCCAGGGCTCAGGGTGTGAACATGACTATACCCAGGGCTCAGGGTGTGAACATGACTATACCCAGGGCTCAGGGTGTGAACATGACTATACCCAGGGCTCAGGGTGTGAACATGACTATACCCAGGGCTCAGGGTGTGAACATGACTCACTCCACTCCTTTAGGCAGCCTTTGGCTCACTGTTGAAGCTACAATTGGAAACGGTGGTTAGAGTACAAGTGTTGCCTCAGGTCTAAAGCTGTGGTTCCTGACAGTGGGGATAGCTGTAAGGCTCTACAACTTGGGCCTCCAGTTTGCCATAGTTTCTGATTTTAGTAGAATCTCTTGCTGCAGTATATAAAGTGACCTGCATGGGGCTTTAAAGTAGGCAGCAGATAGCACAGCCAACGGCAGCTCGTGTAGCTCATGTGTATTGGAGAAAGGGGGCTGTTCACTGGAGAGGACTTCCTCTGATTGCCCCCATACACACTCGCGGCCAGGTATCGTCCCGTGTGGTCTGGCTAAGAGTCAAAGCTCTCATGACTCTAACCTCAACCACCATGTAATGAACCAGCTTCATCTGACATCCTGGTGTTATGAGAATCTCATAATAGTGTCAGTCTAGGAAATCCTTCTACTTCCCTTGATTGAGAATATTAGGTGATAGCCGTATAAAGGTAATGACTGATGCTTATTGAGCCATTACAAAGCTATTCTGCACATGTAGGCATTTAGTCAAACACGGGTAAGCTCAGGGTGTGCTTTATAATGCATTCACAATGAGAGCCATTTGAGTTTTTAAACTGTTTTAAGCTATTTGAGTGGTTCCACCGAATTAGTTTTTCATGCTATTCATATTCATCATTGAGGTGAAGTGTGAAGTTGTTTGAGGTCATGTGTGTCATGTGTGCACTTGTTCTGAAAGTAGCCAGTGGCTACATGTGAAAAATCAGTAATGCCAGAATCATTCAATGACTCATGCACAATGTTGGTAAGAGATGTGCACAAGGCCATTTATTGAAGCTTCTGTCATGTTGGAAATCAACCACACAAGCACATGCACACACCTACACCTACATCACTCAACTCTTGTTCCTCCCTGTCTTGTGGGGAAGCCACCTGCAGTTTGTAGATGGAGAGATAGAGCCTGTGGTAGTTCAGGGCCAACAGGTGTGCATATCTTAGTTGTGAAAGGCCGTCACAGCACCTCAGCAGAGAGACACATGTCCTCACCCACACAAGACACACACGCACCCTCACCCACACAAAGATTGCAGCATGAGAACAGAATGCATACACACTCAAATAATGGAGACTATATCTCACACTCTGGTAGCAACCACATCAACATCAGTGTTTTTAAACATATGCTCTCTCTCTCTGTCTCTGTCTCTCTTTCTCTCTCTCCCTCATATGCTCTCTCTCTCATATGCTCGCTCTCTCTCATGCTCTCTCTCTCATGCTCTCTCTCTCATGCTCTCTCTCTCTCTCTCTCTCTCTCTCTCTCTCACTCTCTCTCACGCTCTCTTTTTCTGTCTCTCAGCCGCAGACAGTTTGGGCCTAAAGACCAAGATGAGGTTAAGATCATTGAGCATCAGACACAGTATCTGAGGTTGATGCCCCACCTAGCCACCGCCTTGGCTCTCACCTTCACAACCAGGTCAGGCTACTCTGCCCCGTTCGGACTCTGCCCTGCTCTGTTTGAATTGTTACACTGGTGGGTGGGTAGATGGAGGAGTGGGTCTATAGACAGATCGGTACAGAAAGGATTTATAGAAAGAGAGGTGGATAAAAAAGACAGACACACTTGTATATGCTACTTGATGTTTAACTGCATTTAAATATTATTTTTGTGAGGTGATGTATTACTTTTATAATGAAATGAATAAATGGTAGTTTATTGTATGGTTTAAAGAATAAGAGACTTCTTGGTTCTCTGCTGAGTTGAGTTTTATGCTGTACACATGAACACACACAGTACACTTTCTGAGAAATACCACAAGCCCAGAGGGATGGGTAGTGGGTAAACACATGTTCAGAGAAAACTGAACACCAATATTTGTGGTATTTAAACACCTCAGTAGGACTGTCTTGTCTAAATCTGGATATTCTCACTTTGTATTAAGGGAGGGAGGGAGGGAGGGAGGGAGGGAAAGAGGGAGAGAAACTGAGTGAGTGAGTGTCTCATTCTAAGGCTCTGTGTCATGGAATTCTGCAAATCAATATGAAGCCCTTTATCATGGCTCCATTTTTAATTTTCCAGTTAAAAATCACTATTCAAATAAGTTTGAATATCAAACGCATGGGCATGCATGTGCGTATTCTTAGGTATGCTGCGGGTCTAATGGATGATGCCCTTTGTCATGGGCAGGACCTTCAGGGCAATCGCACACTGCAGGCACTGGTGGCTGGTCTCAAGGCCTACAGCACCTGGTGCAACATGGCCTGCCTACAGGGCTGTCGAGAGTGCACCGGGGCCATGGTGAGTCTGTATAGGAAAAATCGTGCACACACACAATGTCCACAAAAACACTTTCTTTTTAATTAATTGACTTGTTTTAAAATGAATTTAGACCCGATGTTGCAAGACTGTAAATGTAGCTAGTTCCTCAGGTGGAGGCTTCCACTCCGGTCAGTAGCAGTAAAGTTGAGGGAAATCTTTCTCCAGAATGTACTCTGCATGTTCTGTTTATCCATAATCCAGCAGCTTTGTATGCCTGGAAGAAAGTGAACGTTGGCCATATTTAGCATAACAGTAGCGTATACCCTTACTGACTACTGCAGAGGAGGTAGAACTCCACTGGTCTCACCCAATCAGAGTGCAGGACAGTTACCATTTAAGGGATCCCCAGTTGTGAACATTACATAAAACATTGAATCTCAAAGTCCAGTCCCACTGATGAGGCCTCCTCAGATCGCCACTAGGGGGCAGCTCTCGTATGACAATGCACTGATGAACCTGGTTAACAATCTCTAATTTTATATTCACAATTCTCTATATATATATTCACAAATATTCACTTTTTCCTACTATTTTACTATACAGCTTACTGATGAAGATCTATTTGATGTAATTGTTGCTTTATTTTTGAGACATATAAAATCTCAAATGTCATTATGGTTTTGCAGTGTATAGCAAAAAGCAGGGGAAACCCACAGAACTGCACCCCCGGACTGACTGAGCACTGCTGTACTAAACAGTGCACCTTTTTTTGCTTTGTACCCTTTGACATTGAACTTTTTAGCACTGTCATCATGCATCACATGAAATAAAAGGAAACGCTGGAAATCTTTTTCCTCTGAAACTCTACTTTTATTATAGAATGATATTTCTACTTGTATTCTAGAAATCTTTTAAACTGCAGCACTACATGGGACAATTAAAAACCTTAACACATAACCAGTAATTGATTTTCACCGATTATTACCATCAGGGCTTCATGATGGAGAACCGGATCCCATCTCTGAAATGCGACTCTGATGCCTTCGTGACATTTGAGGGGGACAACGTGGTCATGCTCCAGGTCAGCTTCGTCCTGCAAGCATTCAGAAGAAAGCCATTCAGAGCTGTTTGGTGACTTTTCTCAATGAGAGCTCCTCTCCTGATGATCAGTTATTACTGTGGTGGTTCTCTACATAGCAGCCTAAGAACAGCATGCTCAAAGCCATTCCTAATTTATCAGTATCCATTAGGGACAGGGTGGTGTGTGATCGGGGAGGACGTTCTACTTTTCTTTCACAAGGCTTAAGTGTCACAGCCATTTTGCTCAAGGTTGTTCTTTGTCATGTTCCCTTATTTAGAGATAGCAGGCCTTTTTTTTAGTCTGGCTTCCCCATGATCTCTTGAATAACAAACCAAAGACTATTAACAGCAAAAATAGAAAAGAAAAACCACAGGATCTCTCAGAATTACTCTGAGAAGATTCCTCCATTCCTCATATCACACTTTGCACTGGAATTGACAATCGTGTGAGGAGATGAAAGCTTATGTTGGGCTTGGAACACCATTATCCAGCGGCCTTTGGCTGTGGGGGTATTGACTGCTGAAATAACTATGATGATCAGGTCAAAACTTTAATTCAATTTGTCTCCTGTGTGTACACACGCACACACACACATGCACGCACACACACACACACACACACACACACACACACACACACACACACACACACACCCCCTCACCTCAAAATACAAGGTCACTATTCACAGCCTCGCCTGAAGACCTATCAAACTTCTATAATTAGATTGCAGGCCTCTCAATACTAAAATAGTCATTCTCTCTTACCCTGGGAAATAAACTGATATCACACTTGTAGTGCCAAAAAAAGAACAAGGGAAAATAAAACCACAGCCCCTTTTCACAGGATAAAGAAGCACATAGGGCAACAGTCGCCCAACTGCAGATGTTTCAAGGCAGAGATTGAAGAGCGTAACTCATGAGGGGGTGTTTTCAGTGAACTGTGGAGTATTGTTTAAAACCCTCTTGACCTTTTTGGGAACCACCTTGAAAGGGAAACCTCTATCCTGAAGTGGATAGAATTTACATTGCATTTACATTGTATGTAGTTTTAGAATTTTATGTGTTGAAATGATCTTGGCTATCAGATCTATATCAAATTAGTTGCTTCTAAACCTAACGTGTTCACATTATTTCTTTAGAATACATTTTCTTTTCAATGTCTTTCATATAGTTCTGCTCATTCAGTTAGCCAAGATAAAATCAGGCAAAATCAGGACAAGTGAATTACTATTAAGTCTACTTGTTTCCCATGCTAATTAATGTACATGTTATTCCATTTAAATACTTTGAATCCTCTTGACCATTTTTTATTTGATTAACTTAAAATTTTAAGGAGTTGCTGTCAACTCTGTGTCTGAGGTTTAAAACAGACCTTAAAATGTTGAAAATAGCAAGGATGGTCCTTGGGGACCTAATTCTGAACCAGAGTCACATGGAGACCAAGAGGTTCTGACAACTACTCTCATTTTCTTTCTTTCTTTCTTTCTTTCTTTCTTTCTTTCTTTCTTTCAGTTGTAACGGGTAGAAATGGGTTCAGTTCAGGCATATGTTCAGTTATGATGGGATGCTACACTATTATTATTACTATTACTGGCCATTACTTAAAGTGTAATGCGTGCAAATTCATGTGTAGTGCAATATGTATGTATGATGTTGTTTACTGTAAATTTACAGTAAACAAATTTTACAGTAAATAAATTTACTGTAGGCCCTGACAATTCAACACATGTATGTTTTACGTGAGGCCGTCATTGTGCCCTGGTCACTGCAGTTTCTCACCCTGTATTTGTAGGTGGTGGTTCGTGAGTTGCTATCTCAATATACACGACAGATGGGGAACAACATGGTGGCCGGCCTGATTCGAAACTGGACCAGTTCTGCATCTGACAGTTTTCGGACAAGGTCCAAATCAATGATGTAGTCTAACTGTGCAATTATATGTAATTATATGCAATTACATTCAGCTGGAGGGTTTTCTATGTGTTCTTTCAAGGTTAAAACTATTCTTGGTGTACTTCTGTTTGGTTGTCTTGTCTGATATGATACTGCCCAGTTATAGTATATATCTAAGCTTTTTTTGTTTAGACCTTTTCTGCAAGGACCCCAGTTGAATTAGCTTTGTTGTTGCAGTGAATACAAAAGTGTACAGAGTTGCAGCCCTCAAACACAGTATAGTAAATTTATAAGCACAGTGTTATTAATTCATATTCAAAGCAATCAAGCAATTACAATAACATTTCATTTAGGCATGAATTTCAACTGTTATTACATAGAGACAGATTACAGACCTGATTCTTTAAGCACAAATTTAACAGCTTACTCATCATAATTGCTGTAACCCTTGTTCTCTGTAAGATAGACTCTCCTCTGTTCTCTGTAATCTAGGAGCAAACATTGTACTTGAGGATATGAAACTGCTCCAGTTGTAGGCAATAATGTATCTCACAAGGCACGTAGAAATCTCACAGATCGGAGATGACCACAGCGGGCAGGAGTCTGCTGGTGTGCTTCCTGGCACTATATGAGAGAATCCAGTGCAAGGACCAAACACGAGGCGTTCCTCAGCCAAACAAGGGTGGCAGTCATATAGACCTGAAGCCAATTGGTCCAGATCAACACATCCAGTCATCTAATTGTGCATTCTGACACTTGTGTCTCTCCCCTCAGTGTCCTCAGTTTCTCGGTGGATAAGGTGGGAGACCTGAACTTTCTGCTCAAGGCCCTGAGCTTCAGGGAGAGGGTCTTGCAACGTAGCCTAGCTGCACGACTTTACAGCAAGGTCAGTGTCACCATGGGCCCCTTTCAGAAGGGCTGGAAAAAAAAAACATGTTTCCAACCATTATTTATTCTTGATGTGGTGGGGTGGCTGGGGGATGTTTGGGGGATCTTGAATACACCTCTACTGAGACATTATTGAAGTGTGAGGCACAATGGAAAAAAAAAATTACATAAATAAATAGATTAACCTTTACACCACTGCTTATGCCACTCTGAGCAGGTAGACAAGAATAAAGAAGAGTTTTTCAATGCCTGGAACACGTGTCTACATCATGTGACTTGTCTCGCCCTGGCGCACATACACAGGGGTGAGCAATCCATCATTCAAGCACCGCACAGAATATGGCCAGGGGGCTGTTTGTTAAATGAATGCAGAAATGTGTTCATGTGGTACTAAATAACACAAAAAAAGCACATTTCAGAATGTTCCATTTCAGATGGACACCCCTACCACTGCTAATACACACCAGGAATTAGAAAATACACTATGCAATGCCTAATTAAATTGTACCATTGAAGGCTATTTTAGCCACTTTTTTCATAGTTAATAGGCCATAAATGATGCATGCTGTGTGTGTATGTTCCACTTGAGCATGCTTCTTAGTATCTTGTTAACCATAGAGCTATACAAAGCTGACCCCCCCCCCCCAAAAAAAAAAAATTTATTTTCCATTCTCTCAACCTCCTCCCACACACAGACACAAATGCACACACAAACGCATGCATCTAAGCATACACACGGCACCAGTGGTATGCTCTTTATTAAAAGCTCCAGCTAAGGCATAGTTTAAATACTGACCAGTGGGATTTTTTATGTTTAGATAAAAAGTCAAGAAAGGGGCCCCCGTATCACCAATATCTCTAATTTAATTATGTTAATGATTAAATTATTAGTTGTCATGGACCCATTCTCCTGTTTTGACTTAAATTACATTCATTTATGACAAGGTTGTAGCATTAGTAGTTTTGACATGAGCAGGGAGTGGAGGCAGTGCAGGAACTCTGTGGACACCCAGTTGTGCTCTCTGCTCAGCTCCCAATTGTTCATTCCCTTCCAGTGACCCTGGAACAGTTTGCGCTGGCTGTCCGCGCGTGCCAGGTGAAAGCAGACCACACCCTGCTAACCAAGGTACGTGTGAAAACCAGATTTCCACTCAGACATTCTTTGCACATTGCCTCTGTGTTCCCCTTTTGACTCATCAGTCGTGGCCCATGGAAAGTTCTCAGAAGCTGCGTAGAGTTTCGTGCCCACAGCAGTGACGGCCGCTGAAGGCTCGAGATTCGAGGTTTGCTCTCAGGTCTTTTAGCAATGGAAAAAGGAAAAAAAAGAGAAGAATTCAGAGAAGCTCAGACAAGCTCTGGCTGTTTGTTCAGGGTTGAGGGCCTGATTCAATATTGTATGTCCTAAATTGGTTCATTATATGACTTGAGTTCCTTCACACTTTGCCTGCATATAATGTATACAGTAACAGCATTGTGGCACATGTAGTTTTCACATATGTACATGCAGTGCTGCATTTGAATGCAGAGCTGCAATTCAGCTTTGAATTGGTTCCATAGTCACATAAGCTACATTTTATGGCAGCCACTTTAGCTGTTTGACTTAAATACACACATACATGCATGTATTTATAGGCAGGGAAGCAGTTTGGAGATCAGTGTCCTATTTTGACCTGGGCCCTGTGTACCATGAACAGATGACTGAAGAAACAAGGAAATAAATCCAGTGACAGATCATTATACAAAAAAGAAGATAATAATGTATGTATAATTTAATTAAATACACAGAAATTAAGATCCCAAATAAAATATCAGTCCACCTGCCTCAGAAGTTCCACACCATTCTGAATTTAATTTGAGTAAAATGTCAGTGGGAGATACCTGAATGGTTCTCCACATCTGAACATGCACCAAATTCATTATTCCTTCAAGACATGGAGGATGAAGACTCCAGTTTCCCCAGTACAGAAAACTGGTTTCTCTGGTACAGCAACTGGTGACCAATGGCTAGTGTAGGCTAACCCAACTGTTGACCAAAGGCTGGTGCAGGCTAACCCAACTGCTGACCAAAGGCTGGTGCAGGCTAACACAACTGCTGACCAATGGCTGGTGCAGGCTAACCCAACTGCTGACCAATGGCTGATGCAGGCTAACCCAACTGCTGACCAATGGCTGGTGCAGGCTAACCCAACTGCTGACCGATGGCTGGTGTAGGCTAACCCAACTGCTGACCAATGACTGGTGTAGGCTACCCCAACTGCTGACCAATGGCTGGTGTAGGCTAACCCAACTGCTGACCAATGACTGGTGTAGGCTACCCCAACTGCTGACCAATGGCTAGTGCAGGCTAACCCAACTGCTGACCAATGACTGGTGTAGGCTGGTGTAGGCTAGACGTACAGCTAATATATTAAGATGATACCAAAGGAAACACAATTGCTTTGTGTATTAATAATGATTTTGCTATGCTTTAAAAACAGCATCTGGTCATCCAGAAAGCAAAAAATCTATCATGTATGAATATAAAAATCGAGATGCATGAAGATATGTCGAGGATTGGTTTATAATTTACATAATGGACCCCTGAATATTTATGGTATAGAATCCTGCTGTGCCCAGACATGAGTTCCTACTCCTAATATAGACACACAGCTCCTAGTATCATCACTAACATGATATTTTTTTGTTTGTTTGTTTGGTTCTTATAATCTGGTATGTTTTGCTTTATAAGGAACAAGCAATACAAGGTGCTCAAATGCATCATTTGAGCAACTTTGAGATAAGGTCAGGTACCACCATAGTGTAGCTTCCACCACCACCACTCCCCCTCCCCCTCTCTCTGTACCCCTTTCTTACTCTCTATCTCTGTCATGGCAGGATATGCTGTCTGGTCATATGAGTGTAAGGATGGAAACCAGTGGTTCAGAACCCCACTGATCTGAGAACTGCAGGGAGGTCCTCAGGAGAGCAGTCTAAAGTTCATGTGACCAGTGCTTGGTCATGAGGTGTGCCCCATGTCATGCGTGAAAACACAAGCCTAAAGAGCAGGGTTTCACAAGGGGAAGCTGCATTTCCACCTGCTTGCAGGGGCCACATCTCTGTACATGTTCCGTACTTCTCTGGAAAACTTGCATGAAGTGTTAGCTTGTCGGCAACAAAAAAATCAAATGGTGACTATTTGAAAATGACTGTGCTCTTTCTATACTTGTCATTGCATTGGTTTGTGCATGGAATTTTGCAATGTGTACAGTCATACTTGGGGTTAGACAGATGGTATCAATTAAGGCTTGTTCAGTTACACACCACGAGTCACGGGTCTGGCACTTGCCAGAGTGAAAGTAAATAAATAAATAAAATACTGCACCTGTTTAAGGTTTCACTACATTGTCAAGGAGATCACAAGTATGATCTCGAGGCTGGGAACCCAAGAGAACAGTTAGGAAAAAATACAGTTGCTGACTTCACGTGTCTAGGAGGAAGTGCATGTTAACCCTCATTCTTCCAGGTAAGTAGCTATTGTGTGATTGCAGGAAACCAATGACCAAAGTGGATGAGAGGGGTGGACCCAACACATCATAATAAAATAATTCTAGCATTTTCTAAATACGTTTTGAGGTATTGCAGCTTTGTAAATATCATAAATGTATTCCTCATGTCTGCACAACGGCTGACATAGCAAATGTTTTTTTTTCTGCAACATACTGTCCAAAATCAATCTATTGGCACAACAAATAAATCTGAAAATCAGCATAATGCATTTAGATTTTGACATTTCTTATCAGTTGTTTTGGTGGAAGGAGTTGTGACTAGGCAGTTCACAGATGAATGAGTTGGACATGCACATTGTGTGAAATGTAAGTTCTGTTGGGTGTGAGGTGAGTACTGTGCAGTGGGAGTGTGGTGACAACGTTGATAGATGGTCCTACAAGTCAGTGGGAGTGTGGTGCCAACAGTCTGAGGACTTGAAGATTAAAATTGTTGCTGAATTTGTTGCTCCGGGGTAGCAGAGTTGAATAGTACACAGTCAGAGATGACACTGGGCTTCTCGCAATCATCTATTAGATGGGAGGCATTGAGGATCCATGAGAGACATTCAGTAGGTCTGGGGGAAGCTGGTCATTTTCCCTACTGCAGAGAAGTGTTTCAGTTTGATGATGGAACATTAGACAGGAGGCTGCAGGGCAGCATTGTGAAGACCCAGTGTTCAGTGTGAGTGTGTGCCAAGACTCAGTGTTCAGTGTTCATTGGCTGGTCAATTGCTATTTGGCTCCATTCATAACTCTGTCTCATTACCACAGCTGGGATGGCCTACTTTTACCTTCAGAGCTAAAATCTTAATCTTGTGGTCTTCGATGTGGAAAAAGTCATGAAAGAAAAAAAACGTTTTTTCTGTGTCCTTGGGTAAGACCACAGTTTCACTGGTCCTTGTAGGCTTTTATAACATATCTGGATGGAGGTGAAGAGTAACTATCTACCCTGGCAATTAGTTACTATTTAGTTCATAAGATGTGTATTTATAAAGTTGGAGTAAACTGAGACAGAAATCATAATGAAAAATGATAAAATCTGACAAAAGCATCTTGCAAAATGACGCTGTATGTCAGAGCCAAATTCACACACAAACCTTAAAGAAATTTAATAATCCTGCATGGTTTGATGCTTAAGTATTTTTAATGCAAGTAGTTTAATACATTAATTCAAGTAATTTTAAAAATCATTGAAAATACTTTTGTGCTAGTCAGTCTTTGAGTCTTAGATGGCCAATCTTTTGATAACAAATTGAGGTCTTTGAATGTGGCAAAGATGGAATACGAAGACCTATGTTTAGCTGATTTAGGTGACTGTCCCTGCCTTTTGGAATGTTAAATTAATTAGCCATTTACCTTTCTTAACTTGTCTCTTAATCTTTATATATGAAATGGTACAAAATTATATTAATGCTGGAACCAGCTTTTTCAAAGCTATTATGTTGTATCTCAGATTTATTTCAAAAGTATGTGAGTAGTCTTCCTTGTCATGGCCCCACCTTTTTCTTTTTGTCTTGCACTACTTTCCAGTGGTTCATGCGTAGTATGTTGTTGCGTCGGGCTTCTGGTTTGCATGTGACGACAATCTCAGTTTCTTTTTGCGTAGCTGAGTCCGAGTCCCTCCTTTGGTGTTTTAGCCTAGCTCAGAAAGTGTTTAAGAAGACCTGATGAATGTGATAAGCTACTGGATGGCGTTGATGATAAGCTGCAGACCTGCTCCCTTTTGTCCCATTGTCCTGTTTGCATATGAGGAAGTGGCATGCACAGTGCCAGGAAGCCAGAGTGGCATGGGGGAGAGGACAGGGGAGAGAGGACAAGGAGGGACAGGGGGAGAAGAGGAGAAGGACAGGAGAGAGAGAAGAGGAGAAGGACAGGAGAGAGAGAGAGAGAGAGGACGAGAGAGAGAGGACGAGAGGGACAGGAGAGAGGACAAAAGGGACAGGAGAGAGGATGAAAATGATGAGGAGACAGGAAAAGAGAGAGAGATCAAGAGGCATGGGAAGAGAACAAGAAAAAGCACAAGTGGGATAAGGAATGAGGACAGGATAGACAGGATGAGAAGGACAGGGAGATGGGATAAAAGACAAGATGAGAGGGATGGTGAGATGGGACAATTAGGCAGAGGATGAGGGGACCTTTGCAACTTTGCTTAGAAATTGAATTACAGTAAATAATCAGACAATATTACATAAAAGCTATACAAATGTTAAATAGTATGTTTAAGTACAGTCCACCAGTGTACAACAGACCTGTGTATAGTGTGGGTGGGGCACGAAAGCATTCCACTGTTATAGAGCTGACATAGTGTCATGCCATGACAATGATACCACTGATGAAAATTCTGCAGAAGCTGATTCAAAGCTAAGCAGCTTTGTACTAAGAGTGAGGTGTCCATGACAAGGCCTCAGCTCTCAGTGTGTGTGTGCGTGTGAATACTCACCTGGCCCAGTGTTGAGTAAGGCATTCCTGTTTCCTCGTGGTCAGAGTTTGTGACTCACTGCTGCTGTTGTGAGGGAGGTCAGCACAGTTCCGTCCTTGCGTCACATGGCCAACAGGTTCAAGTCTTCACCTATAGCTTCATCATCATGAATTGTTACTTCAATGTTGCTAGCATATGTGTTGATGGAATTTGAGCCTTACTTGAACAAGTAGTTGCTACTCTGGAGACACAAGGGTCTCCAGTGTCCAGAAGACTTGCTTAACCGGACTATCCATGGTCCTGTGGGTCCCTGGTGCCCCAAATCTCTGCTAATTAATGTACATTTGAGCACTCCGGCCCACAGTGACCACTCTAGGACATAGCTTCGTTCCAGCTGCATCAGATTAAGGCCACAGAGAGAGGTCACAGGTCAGAAAAGACGACTTGTTGAATGTGGGGGGAAAGGGATCCTGTTACTCGCCTCAGTGTCTGTCCAACACATGGGAGCTAGTAATGTTTTTTTCTGCCCAGCCCTGTGATGCTTTGCAGTGGTTAGCTTTTTGTCTCACCTATGGTTAGAGGAGATATTAACTCTGCCACTCTTTTCTTCTTCTTCTTCTTCTTCTTCTTCTTCTTATTTTTCCATTCTCTTCATCTACCCAACATCCTGCTCTCTTCAAGCTTAAAGCACTAGAAATATGTTCCATTTGATCAGGGCACTATATATGGACCCTCATTTATAGAAAAAAGGTATCCTGTTTGTTTCTGGTTTCTTTGAATGGTATAGGGGCTGATACTTAACAGTGCTTTCCTTTTGTTTCACTTCCTGTTTTCTCTATTTTTTTAAGATGAACTCTCCATCTGAAAATAATAACCTAAAACACAATAAAATAAAAGTAAAAAAAGAAAAAACAAAGGAAAATTTTTTTTTGCACTTGTTCTGCGCTCATAGAAAATATTTATTTACTTTGATATGCTCCAAATGTGCAGCAGTAGCCGTATATATTTCAAACCAAACCTAATATTATCCATTTGTTTGATATAATGAATTGCTGAATGACACAAATGATGCTTCCAACAAACTGTTGGTTTTTGTTTTGTTTTGTTTAATGTTTTTTCCTTTTCATCTTGACACTTTTAGTTCTGCCTTCTGCATGGCACCAGTCTGGTGTATCAGGAACGAGCGTGGTATCTGGAACACAAATACCTCAGCCCTGCGTCTAGCAGGCAGATACGTGGCCAGGTAAGTCTGACTACCCTTCCCATTCTGAAATAAAGGTGTTTTAACAAAGTTCAAAGCTCATATGCATTCATATATGGCTGGAAAAATCAGACTTCAAAGAGTTCATTCAACCAAAACATCTAACTAGAATCGGTTTTGTGTAAAGTAAAATGGTGGTTGCTACCTTTTTCTTTGTTATTAAAGATCTTAGCATTTTGATTGAATATTTACTTCAATAGAGCCAATCTGAACCACACTGATTCACCTTCCTTTAGGTTTTTTAAAAGTAAAGGGCTTTTTCACCCACTGTGTCCAATAACCCATTTCAGTCATTACTTGAAGCTAATTGACAGCAACAGATTGTGAGTGTGAATAGAGTATTGATTATCCTTCTCTTGAGCCAACATCCCAAACGCACTTGCCCCACATGGGGTCAGTTTGGCCAGTTGTTCACAATAAGCTGTTACTAAACAATGCTGCTCCCTGATTGGTTGTCTGGCATGTACACAGGCATGCTGGATCTCTCTGAAGACAGAACAGTAGGGTTGACACCAGTCTGTCACTACAGTCAGCGGACGCCTGCTCAGGCAGTGTGCCATTGTTCCATAGCTAACACAGCCTCACACAATTAAGCTTTTACACTTTTCAGTCTTGAAACACTGTAGAGTTGCCTGTAGCTAGTATAACCACACACTGATTATACACACTGGTTTTTTATTTATTTATTTTAATATTTTAGGGTTTTTTTGTTTGTTTGTTTAAGCTTTATGCTTTACATTTTGAGATCTAGGTCGATCAGATCATAGATTAGCTTGATAAAAGACCTATATGCTGAACTTGATAAAACTGAATATATGAATGAAGTTTATAATCTGTCTTCATGGCATTTTGTTATGCCTTTGCAGATAGCAAAATATTTTCTGCATTTTTGAATATCTAATTAATACATTGGATTAATGTAGATGTTGCTACATTGCACTTCCTCTGAAGAATTTGTAGTAGGTACCAAGAATTCATAACCGAAAGTTTCTTTTGAAGAGGTTCTCTCTTATAGGTGGATCACAGCATACTGAGAAAGATAACTGGCTGGCCTTTAGCTTATCACACTGCTAGCCACACTATGAACCAAGCCATGCAAATCAGTCCCACCTGCTCAACAGCCCTTATTGGGTTATGGTTGCGTGCAGTGACGCATAAACAGGTGACCGCTGTTCATATTTCTGGTGATTAATTAGACTTCTGAAGGCTCTTGTGGAAAGCCTCATTGTGTAGCCTTGGAACAACAGTTTACATGTTCTGGGTTAGCTCTCCTGTTGTTTGTTCATTGGTTGGAAAAGCATTATAAGCATTTAATGTCCACATTAACACAACCAGCCTAACAGTAACACATTGTTAACACCACTAGTCCAACATTAACACATCCAGCCCAATAGCATGTCATGCCTCACAGTAGTAAAAGACATGTCTAAAGCTTTAGTGACAGTTTTCAATTAGTCTGAGGTCAGAATGGTGTGTTGTTTAAGGTTAGACACATATATTTTCACAGCTTTCTGTGTGGTTTGGCTCTTTTCACTCATGCCGAGGGTGTGCATGACGTTTTGGGGTTGCAAGTCTGTACTTGTGATCATAAATATGGATATATGAGTGACACCAGTGTTGTGTGGTGGTGCATAATTGTGTGTGTGTGTGTGTGTGTGTGTGTGTGTGTGTGTGTGTGTTCTGGGAGGGTGTTCAGTATGAGGTTAAGGCAGCAATTTCAACAGCAGGGTATGAATTCTCTCAGTAACACCTGGTCTGTATTGTACACTGACCACTCTCATTAAACTTTTCAATATCAGTGACACTTCCAGCCTCATTGTATAGGAGTTGGAGAGATGCAAAACTATTTGAACTAACTAGAACCACACTAACTAGAACTGGTTTCCTTTCATCTTCCGAGAACTACAGATAAGGAGAGAAAAAATTGAGATAGCGGTCAAACACACATCAGGCGTTTATTAGGAAATATGGATGTTGAATCAGAGGTGTCAAGTGCATTTCAGTCGCTAATACTCAGCAGATTAGAGAGGTACCTTTCGGTAGGAGACAATGAGACATTTTTCGAGAAGTTGTAAATGTCAGAAATTGATGAGTGAACCTTGGTTTCAGACTGATTGGCTGTGATTATTCACCTTTCTTCTTAACAGCCAAGTGGTAGAGTTCAGTCCAAGTTGGTGGAATGCTAATTTAGCTCTGTCTGGTTCAGTATTAGGAGAATGCAGACTCAGTGACTCATACAGGTTTATCAGAGAAACAAACAGAAGGAGGTAAATGTGTGTGATATGAGTCATCTGTAATATTTTCTGTAATATCTGTAAGGCTTTCTGTTGTAAGCAGTTGTTTTTTTTTTTCTTTTCTGTCCAGCTAACAAAGGAGTAGCTATTGTGGGTGCAAAATTAAAAGTCTGTGCAGTCTGAAGGTTTACATTTTCCACAGTTGAAGGTTTGAGGGTGATATTTGTATGCTGGCATTGAAAGCTTATGCGAAGATTTAAAAAATAGCAGAAAATTACAGGGTCAGTGCTCTGCACGATTCATAAGCATGAGCATGAGATTAAACCATCCTCCTGTCTACCGTTTGCAGACATCAAAGAGTCTGTAGTGAACTTAAGTGTATGAAATCTAGCCAGCATTGACATCACAGTTCTAGACACATCAGTTTCATATCTGGTTTTTTTTTCTTCCTAGCTAGACAAAAGTGTTGGGATACACCTCTTAATTATTGAATCTAGATAGAATTCAGTCTACGAGTACTTATTCATGTTGCCTGCCTTTACAAACATTTGTGAAAGAACAGGCCATTTAAAGAGCTCATTGATTTGAGCATTGTACTGTAAAAGGATGCCACTGTTGCAACAAGTGAAATGTCTTCCCTCCTAGATTCCACTATTCCACAATCAACTGAGTGGCATTATTGAAAAGTGGAAGCATTTAAGAACCACAGCAATTCTGCCATGAAGTGGCAGACCACATAAAGTCCCAGAGTAGGGTCAGCTAGTGCTGAGGAGCATAGTGCATAAAAGTTTCCAACACTCTGCTGACTCAATAACTGCAGAGTTCCAAACCTCCTCTAGCATTGCCATCAGTACAGAAACTGTGCTGGGAGCTTCATGGCGTGGGTTGCCATGGCCGAGCAGCTGTGTGCAAGCCTTGCATCACAAGGCATAAGGCCAAGTGCCAGACTGAATGGTGTAAAGCATACAGCGACTGGAGTCTCCAGCAGTGGAAACAAGTTCTGTACACTGACATTGTGCTGCATTGTGCCAGTTTTACAGGAGGAAGAATAATGTTATGGGGTTGTTTTTCAGGAGTTGACCTAGGCACCTTAGTTCCAGTAAAGAAAAATGTAATGCTTCAGCATACCAAGACTATTACTTCCAACTTTCTGGCAACAGTACTGGGAATGCCCTTTTGTGTTCCAGCATGACTGTGCTATTATGCAGAAACAAGGTCCATTAGTGGTTGGGGAAGTTTGTTGTGGAAGAACTTGACTTGCCACACAGAGCGCCCATTGAACACCTTTGAAATTAACTAGAACTGAGATTATGAGCCAGGCCCTCTCATCCATCATTAGTGTCTGGCCACAAATGCTCTTCTGGCTGAATGGGCAACAGCTCCCAAAAAATGCACTCCAATCTTGTAGAAAGCTGTCAAAGAGGAGTGAAAGCTGTTATCGCTGCAAAGGGGGAACCAACTCCACACAAGTGCTTATGGATTTAGAGTAGGTTGTCCTAAAAGCTGCTATTGCTGTAATACGTGCAGTTTCCCCTAATTTTTTTGTCCAGTTTCCCCCAATACTTTTGTCCATGTCAGGATATAACTATCCAACTCGTATCATAAGATATGCATGTTGTCTTACATAAAAAATGTAATGTAACAGACAAAAGTACACTCACCAGCCACTTTATTACACCTGTCCAACTGCTCATGTCATATCAGCCAATCACATGGCAGTTGTGTGTGCACAAATGCCTTGTTAATGCAAGAGGTCAGAGGAGAATGGCCAGAATGGTTCGAGCTGATAGAATGGCAACAGTAACTTAAATAACCAGTCATTATAATCGAGGCATGCAGAAGAGCATCTCTGAATGCACAACACACCAAACCTTGAGGTAGATGGGCACTACAACATCAGAAGACCTCACCAGGTGCAACTCCAGTCAGCAAATAACAGGAAACTGAGGCTACAATTCGCACAGGCTCCACAAAATTGGACAATAAAAAATTGAAAAAGCGTTGGC
This sequence comes from Brachyhypopomus gauderio, assembly GCF_052324685.1. NCBI lineage: Eukaryota > Metazoa > Chordata > Actinopteri > Gymnotiformes > Hypopomidae > Brachyhypopomus > Brachyhypopomus gauderio. The sequence goes on from NC_135225.1 coordinate 16,480,060, forward strand.
TGGTCTGATGAGTCTTGAATTCTGCTGCGACATTCGGACGGTAGGGTCAGAATTTGGAGTCAACAACATAAAAGCATGGCTCCATCCTGCCTTGGATCAACGGTTCAGGCTGGTGGTGGTGGTTCAGTGGTGTGGAGGATATTTTCCTCCCACACTTTTGGGCCCATTAGTACGAATTGAGTATCATGTCAATGCCACAGCCTACCTGAGCATTGTTGCTGACCATGTCCATCACTGTATGACCACCGTGTACCCCTCTTCTAATGTCTACTTCCAGCAGGATAGCACCATGTCATAAAGCACGAATCATCTCAGACTGATTTCTTGAACACAACAATGAGTTCTCTGCACTCGAATGGCCTCCACAGTCAGCAGATCTCAATCCAATAAAGCACTTTTTATGATGTGGTGGAACGGGAGATTCACATCATGGATGTGCAGCCAACAAATCTGAAGCAACTGCGTGACGCTATCATGTCAATATGGACTAGACTCTCTGAATACCTTCTCCAGTACCTTCTTGAATCTATGCCACAAAGGTTAAGGCAGTTCTGAAGGCAAAAGGGGGTCCAACCCATTACTAGCATGGTGTACTTAATAAAGTGGCTGGTGAGTGTAAGTTCTATAATTCCAAGACTATTGTTTTTGCTCTTTAAGCCACCAGAGGGCAATGTAGTCAGAAAACTTGGGTCATCCTATGCTAAAGACCAAACAGCAATTTTTGACAGGAGGAAGAGTGGACTTGGTTAAAACTGCCAATTCTGATTTACTAATTAAGCACTTTACTTGATACCAGTCCTTATAAATGCTTATTTGTTGATTATTACTGTTTATTTTAGAATGTTTTTGTGTTCTATTTTCCATCCAGTTGTTGGAGCTTTGCAGGTCAGTGAAAGATGATGCGTTGAAGGTGGTTTCAGACTTCAACATGCCTACCTGCTGTATCCAGGCACCCATTGCTGGAGTGGCTAATTCCAGGGCAGAGTGGGGCTTTTACCCAAAACCAGAGCTGCCCACCAACCAGAATCAGCAGCAGGCCATCTCCAAGCTCTGAGTCAGAGGACAGAGCACTGGTATTATGCCAGTTACACCACCTCACAATGACAGGCCTGTCTAAGCTCTCTTGAGTTTAGATCAGTTTCATATTTTCTCCTATAATGTCTAATGTAATGTAATGGACTTATGTAATGGAAACTGCACCTTATTTCTCTTCTCAGATGTTTTGCAGATTAAATATCATGATGATAGATTTTTTTTTTGTCAAGCAAGAGAATCAGTATGGAATATTCTATCAACTGTGATGTTATAAAAGAATATTCTTCTTATTAGATTGTCAATTTATATAATATATGCCTGTGCGTGTATAAATATTACAATAGATCAGGGGTGCCCACAGTTTTCAGCTTGCGAGCTACTTATAAGATGACCAAGTCAGAAAGATCTACCGGGGTGGCGGCGAACGTAATTTGTTGAGCGGGGGGGGGGGGGAGGGGGGACACAACCGTCAGAGCAGATGTGCGATTCATCTACTACTATTTTATGTGACGCGATCTACGCACATTCCTTCGCGATCGACCGACACTTCCTTCGCGATCGACCGGTCGATCGCGATCGACGTAATGAGCACCCCTGCAATAGATCATATACATTGCTGATTTGATTAAGCTTTCTGAAGCTTCTGAGAGTGTTTAGAGCGTAATGCAGTATCTGTTTGTTCCTTCATTTTTAACACACCCAAAATGTAATTGGAAAAAATGCATTAAAGTTTAGCATAAGTGCTCGTCTATTAGACAGCAATCGTGCACTTTGGAGATTTATGTAGAATGGATAATTGAGATTGAAGAGTTTTGTGTATCCACCTTTCAATATTATTTTGATTAATCGCTAACTCATTTGCCCCCCAAAATCCTTGAAATGTAAATTACCAGTAATGTTACTTGATGACTAGATATTTGCTGCTGTTATAATTTGCTGATATCAGAAAAGGGAAGTTTTAAAAATACTTTTAAAAGAGAATATAATTGTACTCATATAAATAAAATGAGAACTTCTCTATTGCTTTTTAAGAACCTTTGGTGAAGATATCAAAGGTCAACAGGATTTTCAGAATCTCACACAATTATCTAGGTGACCCATTCACTAAATAAGGGATTCTTCTTCATCTATGTATGTTCATCCTGGGCCACAGCTATCTTCTATCCTTCTATCCTGGGTGTTATTGCAGATGACTCTTGTTTGTTGCCTCATGACGATGTCCAGTTTGTCAGCAGCCCGGGGAAATACTACCCCTGCACCCAAACACCTGGCCCTTCCACCTTCTCTGCAGAAGTTGGTGAAATGCCTCTTGTGTTTGGACATATTCCCAGGAAATTGACTCATAGGTTCTTATAGAAGAATGGCCTCACCATCGTTTCTGCTGTACACTCCAAGAACTCAAGCGAGTGAGTCCATTAGTACTGCATAGTGATGGCAACTAGAGCTGCAAATGTTTGTGCAGCTGAATGGTGGGCCATTTCCTCTATTGAAGAAGCTTGCCAGTTTGTTTAGAGCTACATGCATACCTGCAGTCTTCCTTGCTGATTTTAATATAGATGTCATCTGTAATGGTTCTTGAACTGCCAGCGTGGGATGTGCTCCACCTTAACAGCACCTGTGCAATTGCTCCCTGTGCTGTCCTGTTGTGATCCATTTGGTTCCTACGCCAGTCCAGCCTTTCACGAGCTGAGAGAGTTAGGGTATTAAATGTGTTGGAGCTCTGGCACTACAAATCTTTGTGAAGCATTTTGGGTGACTTCCCACCTCTGGGTTCATCTACAAGATAAGTCAGGTGATTGTACATGTAAATTAGAAATTCAAGTCTGAAATGAGACTTTTCTAAATGTAACATTTTTATATTCGGTTCAAGGGAGATTGCTCTGAGCCACCACTAAGAGATTTTAATAGTCCAGTAACGTTATTGCTTGTATTGTTAAGACAACATGTACTAAAAGTTTGATTTCAACAGAATTCTTCAATTAAACACAGTACAGTTTTCATTGTTTTCATGGTATTCCTGTTTACAGTTTACACTATACTTTTTTGCATGGTCAACAGGCGCCACAGAAAATTACACAGGACCACATGTATAGATTATACAGGTGATTTTTTTCTAGATAACTACATTTTTCTTTACAGATTAGCTTAATTGTGATTTACACTTTGATATGAGACAGAAAATGCTTTGTGGTTTTGTTTTGTTTTTTTTTTGGGGGGGGGGGGGGTTAAAAATAAATTAATACATATATACATATCACCAGAATAGGTCATTTTCTTTGAAATACATCACTGTCATGGCATATACTTAAATATTATTAAGCATAGTTTCCTTGTTCAAAATCTATAGTATGAATGATTTACTAACTTACATTGGCTATTTGAACAAATGCACAATATACCGTTGCAGTTACTATATTGTGGAAATTAACTGTGGGGGAGTGCTCAGGCTGTTTTAGCCACTTCCATCTGGTTAAAATTACAGATCCCACCCTCTCAGATGGGCGGGCCGTGCTGGCAGACACTAATGCCTCGCTGAGCAAAGCAGTCAGATCGATGTTCTCTCTGTAAGCTACAGTCAAAACGCGAGCGACTGCGAGGAAGTACGCTACTCACAAGCGGAGACCAAACAAAAGACTCGGAATCCCGTGGATGTTGTTCAACAGTGTTGACCGGGATTGTTTTTTCACCGTCAATACAGTATTTAGCGTTTTTTTAACTTTAAAAATTCCTTCTTAACGAGCTTCTAGATGCAGCTTCTTATAGTTTTCTGGCCTTTTATGTAAACGGAGACTTTTCGTTGTATTCTATTTCCTTGTCATTTTTATCTTTCGAAATCTATCTATCGAAATCCAGTAATCCTATGATCTTCGGGCATGTCCAGGTAAGTCCAGAAGGAAATATCGCACTGCGATCAAAACCAAATTTCGCTTAGGTTGCCCAAAACTTTTTCAAATTAATATATGACGTGTTAGCGTTAAATTACAAGACGTTTCTTACGCACGAGTTGAACGACATTGCTGAAAAATCGCTATGATTTAAGATATAAAAAGCACGTATTAGGCTGTCTAATTTTGGGTAAAATAGTAAGATTATTGTAGAAGACCGGAGTTAAGTTGTACGTGCATAATATACGTGTACGTTTATCTACCAAAGAAAGACGAAGAAAAAACTTAAGCGGGCACGCATATTTCAATAAAAATAAAACACAACCTCGGTCGGTCTTGCCTCTTGAAAACGGCGACGCGCACCGTAGTTCACCGACAATGTTGCAAAGTCGATAATATAATGACTGGAATGTCCGCTCCCCTCAGCGGTCTAAACATATCATTTAAACAGACTGAATTATTTAGCCATGTTGTAAAAAGGAGAGAAGAGCACCTGTTTGTTTTTGTTTTACTGTGTCCTACCCACGCACCAAGGCTGGATTAGTGAAAGAAGGGAACCGGGGCTGACGGCAGTTATAATACGCAAAACTCTATATCCATGTTGCAGCCGAGTCAGAGATTTATTTTGTGTCTTTCCATTAAATAAGACAAACACCGATTACATTTGTTAACAAAAACGGCATATAAGACACCGTTGTCTTTATCAATTTCGTGATGCATTTATTTATTATTCAGCACGCTATGTTGAACTTTTGCCAATTTGTTAAACCGAGCCGAAAGTTCAACCACTAGAGGGTGCTCATAAATCCACACAACTTTTTTGTGGATGGGTTTTGTTTGGCTTATTGACTGCCAATCAAATAAGCAGTAATCCAATCATATCTGAAGGCGAGAACACATGTTTATATTTCGCTCTTTAGACTCCAAGTTTTTCATAGCAGCCCTGCGGACATAAACCTGTGAGTAACGAGTAGTGAGATCTTCGCTACTTTATCACCGTCACTGTCTGCTACCTATTTCTGCATACGAAAGAGTTTCAACAGCCTGCAGGTTTGAGTCACACGTAGACTCCGTTTCACGTGAGTTACTAAATGAAAAGACATTGTTTTAGAATGGTTACCACAGAGAAAGGGGAATTTTGTATTTTTCTTTTTACCAAGCCGTTTGCTATAATAAACCATCGTCTTTCAGTTATCTCTTTGTATGAGCTAATTATCCACGTATATCCCACTGCCGAGGTGCTATCAGGTGTATGTTTGATAATTTACAAGAATTCACATTTTAATGTGGCCTTTATGTTGAATTACATTATTTGGAGTGCGGGCTTTAGGGATTCAACATCGAAGGGAGAAATAGGAAGTGAACTTGGCTCGAAGTGGAGTTGACTTGTGACGCACTTTACCGGGCTGCACGCGCGGCTCTGCCACGCGCGACGGGCTTCACGAACGACCGCGAGCGTGTCGCGCCGAACCATTGACGGGCCGCCGTAGTAAACACAGCGGACAGTGTAAACGAGAATCAGGCTGTCGGTTTCAGACAGTTCGAAACTCAAAGCTCTCATTCCTGTGCTGTATGCGCACGTAAAATGCATCACCGCGATGGTTAGTTGGAGTTGGTTTCCACATGAAAAATACTATTCTTGAACAATTCGCATGCAAAAACAGTAATTACTGCTGTTTTATTTGTCCTGCAGACGACAAAACCGGGCCAATGGCCCAGCCTTCTTAAAGGAGCAGGGGGAAAACGGAGAGAACACCGGTGGCGGAACAGCCTCCCGGCACGAACAGTTTGACTACTCTCATCAAAACCAAGGGGACCAGTTTAGGGGAGGGATTACAAATAGTCTTTCTGGTTACCATTCAAGGTCGCCTCTATTCCGAACTTTCTCAAGATCCTCGAGTGGATATTTTTCGTTCGACAGCGAGCCAAGCTCTCCACTAATGACACATAGCACGTCTACTCAGACTCCCAGTCCATCTAGTCAAGTGATTATTCACGCCCTGCAACGCATTTCCGAAGCGCAAGGCAACGGTCAAAATTATGGTAAGGCTCCCCTCCAAAGTTTGTAAATTGTTAATATGTTGTGGCAAACGCAACATTGTTCGCTGCGGTCGGGCACAATTCCACCAGTTTGAAAACTACAGAGAACTATGCGCCTTAGATCTTTGACGTTCATTCACCTCGCCGCGTTATCCTCAAACATATTTGTAAGTACACGCGCTCTCTTTTAAGTCTCTCTTGCTGTGCGTGTGTTTGAGCCCTTACTTGACGTCAATGAAAGCTATGAAGCGTCTGTCGTCTTTTAAAGTACGTTTTGACACAAGCTCTCGAGTACCAAAATACAGCACGAGCCGGCGTCTCATAGAAGTCCAACTTCTTATAAACGTCCGGTGTTGTGATGCTAGCTATGGGTTATAGCTGCGCTAGAGATTATCTGAACATCTTGTATATCGTTTTCTTGTACAAAAGAAAACAATCTATATGAAAAAATATAATGTTCATGAATTTTGTGTGTTTATAAGAACAAGCACTTGCATGCACATCTCAGGGCACAGGGTGTGTATCTGAGCATCAGAATCTTACAAATCCACTTTTTTCTTGTACACTAAGGGTAAACCCCTGTTTAAACTATACAGGAAGCAAGTGTACAACCTGTCTCACAGTTGGAGTGATGGAGCTGATTTGCTTGTTGTCTCTATTTCTGAATACTGTTGCAGAAGCTTCAGGTGGGCAGCAGGAACTTCACCTGCCTGCAGCCAAAATATACAGCGGTGCCTTTTGTGAAGGCTAGACGTGGGACGCGCTATTCGTGCTCTCGTCCATTGAGAACCAGGAGATAGGAGGCGGCGATAAGACCCGTGCTTGTACTGCCTCACTAGCGTCCTGTCTCCAAGAGGACACTTCTAATGGAGACGGAAAACAGCACTAAGCTATCAGGCCTCTCATCTGTCTCATCCACAGTACAGTTACCCAACCAGAAGCCGCTTGTTTAGACGTCTTGTTTGTCTTCATTGTATGCTTGGGTCAGCATATGCAGACTTGCTGTGTTTTTGTGAGATATATCGAAAGGTTTATCTCTGTTGGCAACCCGCATGTAATTCAGGAGCGGTCGATCGTCCAAACCGCTGCCAGCTAGTTGGACAGAAGATCAAATTAATGGATGAAATTTCATTAATGGATGAAGTTGGTGCGTAACTGCAGAACCTATGTAAAAGACATGGAAAAACAGAACATGTGCTCTTGTTTGGGACAAAACAAAACGCATTCCAAATTGATCCGGTAACAGAGACAGCCATTCACCAATAAAACGGACATGTTATTATCACCTGACAATATTGCTGTCAATAATATTGGCATGTGGCAAGCCAGTAATAGTACAACGCATATTTGAGTAATATCTTGAGTGAGATTTGAGAGATTTAATAGCGAAAGCCTCAGTGAGTCTGTTTTGGCTGTGTGTGGAAATGTGTAGCATATGGTCGTAGAATGATTGGGCATGAGAAATAACAGTAAAACTGGTTCTCACTTGAGTCATAGCTGAAGAGTCAATGCAGGTTAAGCCAGATTGTGGTTGTATTAATAGCACACAGATTCGATGCTCTCTTCAGTGTTATTCAGACCAGTGCTTTGATTTATTGGCCATCTCAGAGCAGCACCGACAATTTATCTTAGCTATTTATCTCAAAGTTTCTGCATAACCAATTGGACACAAATCCGTCACATCTCAATATGTCTGTGAGATCCTGGTAAATGCTCAGTTTTCATGTCACTTATCATTTATTTTGTCCAATCAAACACTTTGTATTAGTTTGGGTTATAGTTCAGGAATTTTATTTATTGTAATATCAGTGATTGACCAAGACATCACATGTAGTACAGAAAGTTTACAAAAAAAAAGACAAAAATCTGACAAACAGAATGAAAGCATTAGCATTACAGTACTGTACCATAATAATGGAAGAATTTCAGTTAATCATACGTTTTCCTGAAACCAATATTAAGGTCTGTAATTTGATGAACTGTAGGGGCCTTAAATTAGTGAACGAGTCCGGTCATAAATAAACATTACTGTATAAGGTTGGGTATGACCCACCCTCGTTTTATAATACTTCAGGTTGTCATGGCTGATACATTTTCCACCCAACTTCCACCTGAGTGTCCGATTTAATTCACTATGCATGTATGCATGTACACAATCTGCCTGCTGCAGTGGTACTGAAAGATCTAGAAGTTTGCACGGCAAGCTGATGGTTCCCTGTGTGCGCACGTGTTTCCAGAGTTATGGCCCGGACCCCCTAACGAAGCGTCGTCTGCGAGGGACATGCGAACGGAGCTGTACGTCGCGCAGGAGCTGCGGCGAATCGGTGATGACTTCAACCGAATTTATTTTCAGGGGGTGAGTAACGTAGGCGTGTGGTGGTGGGGGCGTGGTCTGTGCGTGTGAGCGGGTGCGTGTGAGCGGATGCGTGTGAGGGAGAGCGCGTGTGTGTTTGTGGGTGTGAACGCATGGGTGTGGGTGTGTGTTTGTGTGTAGGTTGCTGATATACAAACGTCAGGTGCACGAGATCCTTGATGATGAAATATTTCATTCACCGCAGTAATACTGGCATACTTTGGTGTGGCCTGAGGAACATGGAGTCTGTAGAGTTGTTATCAGGACCTGGAGAGTACCTGCTTGAGAGGGGAATATAAAAGGCTCAGGTGAGGGTGGGGGCTCACGTGTTTACACGTGTTCATTTGGAAGAATTGGTGCATTTTCTTGACTGAATTGCTGAACATTGCATCATTTCATTTGTACTCAGAAATCCAAGTGTGTGAAGAGTGAGTTGCACAAGCCTCTTTTTATATCTGAATGTTTTAGTTTTTATTGAATGGTTTTGCATATTAAGTATAAAAAATCTTAGTACCATTTATTAGACATTTATTATATATTCATTATACATCATAGTGCTTGAATTGACACCATAGAGCCTACTGTCAGCAGATATACATGGGCAGTGGGTCTTTAAAGAGAGGTCAAAATCTAAGCATGTTTTTTTCGACTGCAGTGGCTTCCTTTCTGGCTTGCACACTTGTGCCCCTGTGGTTGGATCTGAATTCAATCCTGACCCTTTATTTCCTCTCACAGAACATTTAAATCTTTACATTGGCTGAGCGGGCCTTGGTGCTGATAGCATGTGGGTTTATATCAGAAACGAATACTCCATGGCATGTATGCCTCTGTATTAGTCCGCAGCTGCCTTGCAGTCTAAATTACTCTTAATTGCAGACTAAACAGTCTGCTCTTTATGCAAATAGCACCTTTTTGCCCATAAGCCAGTTTCACTCTTGTTCATTATTGTTCAGTTCCACAGATCAGTTGTTCCAGAAAAAATAACAACAAATAATAATAATAAAATTTATTATAGAGTGATGGCTTTATTTTTATTTTAAATTAATTTACTGATTTTTAAAGTGTCTTTGAGAAGATTCTTGCTTACGGACACCTAACTTTAGAAATCATGGTTTTGTTTTTCTGTCATTTCTATGCAATGTGCTTATATTCTAGAGCACAAAAACAGAGGAACTGTAAGACAGGAGGTTTGAGATACTTTATCCCACCATTTTAACATTCCCCATAGTAAATGAAGGGGAGTAGCATAGCAGCATATTAGTGGTTAGCATAAATCAGCTTTCCTCTATTGCTAATACCTTTAGCATTTGATGTGTTAGGATCTGAGTCTATTACCTGTTGCAGATATCTTGATGAGCAGGCCCTACCAGCTTGTTGACAACTGTGGAGACAGTGACTAATATTCAGGTCTTGTCCCACAGAGGTGACTGTCACTCTTGTGTTTGGGTTATGTTTTCCTTGAACTCTATGTAGAAGTAGCTAAGATGTTGATAAAAGGGTGATGTCATGAGCCAAAAAGGAGAACAGATATAGTGGTATATGTTCCACCTTCTGTGTTCCAGAGAACATGTTTGTTTTCTTTGTAATGGTCAGTTTATTGTATGAATTGGATTATGCACACAACCAGGATGCTACCCCAGTCATGTCTTTGCGAGACTCTTTAAATGTTTAGAAGGTTTTAGGATTCTTTACATGTAACTATGGCAATTCCGCATTCTTTCAACACTCTCAGGACCAAAGTGTGCTTGAAAGGCACATATTCACATATTAATCATATTCACAAGAATTGTTCACAAGAAGAATCATTGCCTTTCATCATACACTGAGCATTCATGTTTGGACAAGGGCAGATTAGATCATCAGTCGAAACGTCATGTCACATTATATCAACATAATACACAGCTGAGTAATGTAAAGATATGATCAAAAAAAGCAAACATTTCAACAAATGAGGTAAGACACACCACAGAACAGTAGTCAAGTAAATAGAATTAAGAGGGCGGCTTACTGAAACCATTAAGATGGTTTGGCAATTTTTTACATTTACATATTCTTTTTTCTTACAATTAAAATCTTCTTTCGTGGTGTTCTTTGCTGTTGTGAAAGATCACACAATCTTTGCTTTGGTGTCCAGACTGCAAGGGAATGGTTTGTATGCTGTATTTTCTTTAGTTTACATTAATAATAAGGTAATAATATAATAACTCATGTCTTTGTATAGCACTTTAGATTCCCAATGTGTCTGAAAAGTACTACACAAATAAACTTGCTTGCCTACGCTCAGACAGAAGAGAAAAAAATCTTCTTGTCTTGTCAGTCATGGCGCCTATGAAGTTTTGGAGGGAGCACTGAAGGGAGGTGCCTCAGTGCAAAGATCAGATGGTGGCTGTGAGAGAATATGAAGAACAATATGGTGACCCCTTCTTCTTGGCACTGATAGTAATGCTCGCATGGTACTGTTGCTAATGGAGTTAGTAGTGCTAGAGAGAAATCTTAAGTGTGTTGTATGGCAGGGTTTGTATGTGACTGGGACGAGTTGACTTCATTATGTTTACCCTGTGGTTAAACTCTGGGCTCTAATTATCCACTGGGTCATTCTGCTCAGCGCCATGGAGACATACTCAAGGCCTAGCGAGACCTGCTCTTAGTCCGGGTCTGAATGGAGCTGGCTAGTGGAGCATCAAAATGGAGTGGCACTACTTTTACTATTCTTTCCCCCCTCCTGTTTTGTTCATCTTATTTTGCGCATGTCTGTGATGTCATTCCTCTGATGGGCACACATCGCCTGATCTTGGTAGTGCTGACCCAGTTTCAGGATTTGTTATGCAATGGGTTGTCTTTCAAAGCTTTCTTTAGTGTCCTCTACCTTGACAACTCCTGACAAAAAATGAATGAACAACATAGACTCCACTAGTAACTACACTGGTATTGAGACTGTTGTGAATTAAGATGAAGGCCAGGTACAGGACATTCAATCAAGGGGATCACTTTCAGATCATCCTTCACGCTTTCCCCATCAGTCTTCTAATTTATCTTTTCTCTACGTGATGTGTCAGTCTGGGGATTTTCTGTTTCACCTCAACAGGTCAAAACCAAACTTATAATTTGACCATTGACAGTATACCATGGCACTGTGATCTTCTGTCTTCACTGTGAATCTTTTGTTAATCATTACCACAGAATTGGCCTTGGCAATGCTGACATTGCAGAAGACTGCAATATGCAAATAAACCCTGCAACCAATGACAGATCTTCTTTATTATTTTTGTGTGCAACAAACATGCTGGCCAATTTCAGATAAGTGCACAGGGGGTGTTTTGAGTGAATTCTCCCCTTCCAACTAAATCATTTTGCTCAAAATAATGTCACCCTTGATTCATCTCAAGGTCCATCTCCTTGAGTTCTCCAGTTTTGCTGTAACGTGTTACATACTGGAATCGCGTCAATAAAATGCACCCAGCACAGAGCAGTGTTTTTGTTCATACCATATCACCAAGCACAGAGCAGTGTTTTTGTTCATACCATATCACCAAGCACAGAGCAGTGTTTTTGTTCATACCATATCACCAAGCACAGAGCAGTGTTTTTGTCCATATCATATCACCAAGCACAGAGCAGTGTTTTTGTCCATACCATATCACCAAGCACAGAGCAGTGTTTTTGTCCATACCATATCACCAAGCACAGAGCAGTGTTTTTGTCCATATCATATCACCCAGCACAGAGCAGTGTTTTTGTCCATACCATATCACCCAGCACAGAGCAGTGTTTTTGTCCATATCATATCACCAAGCACAGAGCAGTGTTTTTGTCCATATCATATCACCCAGCACAGAGCAGTGTTTTTGTCCATACCATATCACCAAGCACAGAGCAGTGTTTTTGTCCATACCATATCACCAAGCACAGAGCAGTGTTTTTGTCCATACCATATCACCCAGCACAGAGCAGTGTTTTTGTCCATACCATATCACCCAGCACAGAGCAGTGTTTTTGTCCATATCATATCACCAAGCACAGAGCAGTGTTTTTGTCCATATCATATCACCCAGCACAGAGCAGTGTTTTTGTCCATACCATATCACCAAGCACAGAGCAGTGTTTTTGTCCATACCATATCACCAAGCACAGAGCAGTGTTTTTGTCCATACCATATCACCCAGCACAGAGCAGTGTTTTTGTCCATACCATATCACCAAGCACAGAGCAGTGTTTTTGTCCATACCATATCACCAAGCACAGAGCAGTGTTTTTGTCCATATCATATCACCCAGCACAGAACAGTGTTTTTGTTCATACCATATCACCCAGCACAGAGCAGTGTTTTTGTCCATACCATATCACCAAGCACAGAGCAGTGTTTTTGTTCATACCATATCACCAAGCACAGAGCAGTGTTTTTGTCCATATCATATCACCCAGCACAGAACAGTGTTTTTGTTCATACCATATCACCCAGCACAGAGCAGTGTTTTTGTCCATATCATATCACCCAGCACAGAGCAGTGTTTTTGTCCATATCATATCACCAAGCACAGAGCAGTGTTTTTGTCCATATCATATCACCCAGCACAGAGCAGTGTTTTTGTCCATACCATATCACCAAGCACAGAGCAGTGTTTTTGTCCATATCATATCACCCAGCACAGAGCAGTGTTTTTGTCCATATCATATCACCCAGCACAGAGCAGTGTTTTTGTCCATATCATATCACCAAGCACAGAGCAGTGTTTTTGTTCATACCATATCACCAAGCACAGAGCAGTGTTTTTGTCCATACCATATCACCAAGCACAGAGCAGTGTTTTTGTCCATACCATATCACCCAGCACAGAGCAGTGTTTTTGTCCATACCATATCACCAAGCACAGAGCAGTGTTTTTGTCCATACCATATCACCAAGCACAGAGCAGTGTTTTTGTCCATATCATATCACCCAGCACAGAACAGTGTTTTTGTTCATACCATATCACCCAGCACAGAGCAGTGTTTTTGTCCATACCATATCACCAAGCACAGAGCAGTGTTTTTGTTCATACCATATCACCAAGCACAGAGCAGTGTTTTTGTCCATATCATATCACCCAGCACAGAACAGTGTTTTTGTTCATACCATATCACCCAGCACAGAGCAGTGTTTTTGTCCATATCATATCACCCAGCACAGAGCAGTGTTTTTGTCCATATCATATCACCAAGCACAGAGCAGTGTTTTTGTCCATATCATATCACCCAGCACAGAGCAGTGTTTTTGTCCATACCATATCACCAAGCACAGAGCAGTGTTTTTGTCCATATCATATCACCCAGCACAGAGCAGTGTTTTTGTCCATATCATATCACCCAGCACAGAGCAGTGTTTTTGTCCATATCATATCACCAAGCACAGAGCAGTGTTTTTGTTCATACCATATCACCAAGCACAGAGCAGTGTTTTTGTCCATATCATATCACCAAGCACAGAGCAGTGTTTTTGTCCATATCATATCACCAAGCACAGAGCAGTGTTTTTGTTCATACCATATCACCAAGCACAGAGCAGTGTTTTTGTCCATACCATATCACCAAGTACAGAGCAGTGTTTTTGTCCATATCATATCACCCAGCACAGAGCAGTGTTTTTGTCCATATCATATCACCAAGCACAGAGCAGTGTTTTTGTTCATACCATATCACCAAGCACAGAGCAGTGTTTTTGTCCATACCATATCACCCAGCACAGAGCAGTGTTTTTGTCCATATCATATCACCCAGCACAGAACAGTGTTTTTGTTCATACCATATCACCAAGCACAGAGCAGTGTTTTTGTCCATACCATATCACCCAGCACAGAACAGTGTTTTTGTCCATACCATATCACCCAGCACAGAGCAGTGTTTTTGTCCATACCATATCACCCAGCACAGAACAGTGTTTTTGTTCATACCATATCACCAAGCACAGAGCAGTGTTTTTGTCCATACCATATCACCAAGCACAGAGCAGTGTTTTTGTCCATACCATATCACCAAGCACAGAGCAGTGTTTTTGTCCATATCATATCACCAAGCACAGAGTAGTGTTTTTGTCCATATCATATCACCCAGCACAGAGCAGTGTTTTTGTCCATACCATATCACCAAGCACAGAGCAGTGTTTTTGTCCATACCATATCACCAAGCACAGAGCAGTGTTTTTGTCCATACCATATCACCAAGCACAGAGCAGTGTTTTTGTCCATATCATGCACTCCTGCCGGGGTCACAGAGTACCTACTCACTTCGTGTTTTATGAGTCCTGAGACAAGAAGTAGTGGTGAGAGACCTGAAAGCATGCTGTGCTACAGTGAGCAGGCCTGGTGCTAATGTTCAGCAGATGTTTGGCCCCAGCACTGGCCCACGCTCGCGGGCCCAAGTGCTGCTTGCAGCACGGCGAACACGTGCTGGACTGCTGGAGGCACCATGCATCAGGGCACTTTTGTTGTGAAGCCTCTTCCCCTCCCTGAGGAGCAGAACACTGTGGGCCGTTGTAGCCACTGAAGTTTCAATTGACTCACATGGTCACCTCTCAGGAGATGGGTAAAGGTATTCATGTTGGAACATGTCGTTTGCCAGTGTGTAACTGCCTGCTCTGTCTCCTGTGAGTATTTCCTTTCCTCTCATGGCTGACTAGCAGGACAGCTCTGACAGTTCTCATCAAGGACAAGATGAATGAGCAATATGTGTCATTGTTGAGGGTGAATACATATAATTGTCTGCAGTAATTAGTGTAATTAGAAAAAGCCTCCTCACAGTTTTGTGAATGCAATTTCTTTTACTGATGTACTGAAGTATTACATTTAATTGAATCATTGATTTTGGAGGTCTGTTGCTTAAATAGATTTGAATTGATTTTAATTTAATTCTTTAGTTTGTACCTATAAAAACATGAATCAGCTATTGCAACAGCTTTCCATTAATCATTTGAGTTCGACAAATTAGGTTTAAAAGGTTAATATTACTTTGGAAGCTGCCCAATTAAATGGTAATTCAAGCATGCTTTCCCTCATTTGTACATGATTGTGGCGTGTGTATGTGTGTGTGCGTGCACTCGCATGTATGTGCGTGTGTGTTTGGGTGTGTGTGTGTACATGTGCATGTTTATGCGTGTGTGCATGCGTGTTTGTGTGCGTCACATTCCTCCACCTAAACTGTAAGCACATGCAGTACAATAGTCACTACATGTAAACATGTGCATGTGTTTTGTTTTTTTTTTCTTTGCTGACTGCAACCACTCTGACTTTGTCTGCCTGTGGCTTCTCTGTTTGTCTCGCGTGCGTTCTCGCGCAACTCTCGTGCTGCTGCGCACTCGCACCACCTCCCATTGTCCCTGAGAAATGAACAAAAGCTGTGAGTGCTGATACCCTTATGCCACTGTTTTCTTATTCAGCTCTCTGACTCCTCTTTAGTCTCTCACTGTGTCTCCCTGACACACTCTCTCTATCTCTCTGTATGTCTGTCTCTCTCTCTCTCTCTCTCTCTCTCTCTCTCTCTCTCTCTCTCTCTCTCTCTCTCTCTCTCTCTCCCTATCTCTCTTCAGCAAAGCAACATAACTAGTCAAGGTTTTTTTTTTTTATTATAGTCTAGTTGTTTTTGAGAGCCATGCAGATGAATTGGTGCCATCTGGAGAGGGTCTGTGCTGAAAGAAAAGCGAACTCTTGTGCATTCTTCTCTTTTATTGTTCTTCTCTCTTCACCACAGTGGTCCACGGGTTAATTGTGCTTGATTAAAATTATATTCCTTCTGTTTTTTGGATCTGACCTAAAGCTACATGCTATGAAGTACTTTGTTGGACAATATTTCCTGTCCAAGCTCAACAGCTTAGAGCTCAGGATGTCTTTTGTCATGACTTGTTCACAAGTAGTTTGTTCAACAATGCTGACATGGCTAAAAAGAAATTTAAACACCTGTTGGATATTTGAAGACAAACTGGACCATGCAAACTTTTGACATTCAAAAGGATTTTTGGATGAAGCATGCCTTCAAAATCTGCATTTGGACCATTGAGTGAAAAAATGGCTACCCATGGCATATGGTAGCAAGTTGTTCTTCAAAACATGTCCACGTCATTGTGAATCTGGTCTCAAACTTGACGTGGACAAACATGACTCTAAGTGATGTGGCTTGGCACTGTGACACTCCCTTGGTCTGAAGTAATCGAAAGTCACCCTGGTGACATATTGAGTGTTGTGTTAGGAATGAAAACTTTCCTTCCCCAAACCCAGTCATTCATGTGTGGCCTCTCTCTCTCTCTCTCTCTCTCTCTCTCTCTCTCTCTCTCTCTCTCTCTCCCTTCCTCCCTCTCTCTATCACACTTTAGGGTTAAATCTCCCTTCATTTACTCCACTTCCTCCTCACCTGTTTCCTCTGGCTGAACACACAATTACTTCTTGGGCACGTTGTGGTTTTTGGCTGTGTTTTACTGAATTGAGCCCTCCTTGTTTTTCACCCTCTGCATTTGTTTATTGAACACACACGCACACCCCCACACGCGTGCACGTGTTGGCAAACTGGCATCACTGAGACTAATTCCAACCACATGCTCCAGATCAACATCCTTTTGTTTTCCTGTCTTTTTTCCACCCAAGCACTTGCACCTGCCTTAATCCACATATTAGTTTTATATATGCATATTTGTCTCCTTAATCGTTACCGGCTCTTTTAGCCAACCTTACAGCTGGACACAAGAGGTTCGTATCCTGGAGGTGCAATGGAGGCAGTCCCTCGAGCCTGGTGTTTTTCACCCTCCTTTTATTCAGTACAGGAAAGGATTTTTTTTCACTCTGGATTGTGTTTCCTTGTGAGTTCCTGCCAAGAGTCCCCAGGGGAAAGTGACCTGTTCTTATCGTGGTCACTCTGTGTGCGTAACGCTGAAGAAGGCCAAAAGCTTCAGGCCAAATGAGGCCACCTGCTATGGCTCGAAGCTACTGAGTCTTATTCAGGCTACCTGAGTGAGGAGAGCCCATGTCATTTGCTGCACGTTTCTTTTGAAGCCAGTAGCTCAGAGCGGGAGAACAACATGACGCCTGGCAGCTAGTGTTAATGTTAATTACTTTTATTCTACCATGTAATGCTGACGTGATCACTTTCTGGCCAACTTAGTTAGCAGGGGAAAAAAACAGCGTTTATTGTACATTGTATCTGCATTTTTCTGGAATATTTTTATTAGTTTTCAGAAGCCATGGCTTGCAGGACAGATGACTACTGTGTGTGGGCGGGGCTTAAGAAGCGTGTATGCGCATGCGTGTCTGTGTATGTGCCGAGTTGCAGGTTAGTGTTGGTCTGCTGATTTCATGAATGAGTTTCCTCATGATTTGCTTAGCAAATGAGTTATTCATGGTTGTGTGTGAAGGTTTAATGCATGTGTGTGTGCAGGTCTGGTCTTTACTTGTGGTAAGTCAATTAATTTTCTTATTTCTCCTCTCCACAGGTGGAGAGAAATGGTGGTGCAGCCCCACTGCCTGCCCAGAATGAGCCCGCCTTCCTGCAGTGGATGGGGCTCCTGATTGGACACCTATTACAGCTCCTCCTGAGAAGAAGATGATGGGCATCCTGCCCACCCAGCAGACAAGTAGCACCTGACTGTACATACAATATGTAAATAAGCAGCAGCAGAACCAAACCTTCGCTTTCTGTCCCTCTCTTGTGCGCTGGGATTCATCTCCCTGCCTGTGGACCTAACTGCATTTACAAGCTTTCTTCTGCTGTCTGACATTGACATTCCCTGTTCGGACAAGGACACACTGGCTACAAGTGTGAATTCTGGGACTTAACCTGGAATAATTCACGGCAATGATTCCTGCATTGATGGAAAGCTGAGCCATTAAAACACTGGGAAGAGAAGACTGAGAGACGTGTCTTTGGGGCTTCTCCTTAAATGAAGAGGTGTGGAAAATGTGCCTTCATTGCCTCCATGCCTTTACCTTTATCTTCTGCAGTTTTCATGTGCTTTATGCAGTCTGTTTTTAAAGCATTTGTATACTGTATTTATTTGCCACTGTTGTATTTAAGTTGTATATTGTTTTACTTTTTTCTTGTCGAAGTGGATGATATTCAGTCTGCGGTAATGTTCTGCCCTTCATTCGACACTGAGTCCAGAATTGCACTTCTATTTGAATAATCTGTACATGAAGTTCTGAGAAATTATTTGAATTTTCATATATTACTATATATGACCTTGGGGGAACAAGGAAATTGAATTTTCAAGATGAATTCTGGAATCTGGTAAGCGAGAGCTTGTTAGCTTGGTGTAAAAGCACAAAGTCAGAACTGAAGACGGATGTTTTGGAGACATACATTCATGTTTGGGTTGTCGGGAACAGCATTATTCTCACACTGTGTTATTTGCCAGAGAATTAACCTTGGCTCTATGCCTCTTCTATGCTTTAATGATGCAAAATCATTAAATACTGCTGGATGTTCAAGAAGCACACCACCCACAGAAAAAGTGGATGAATTTTCCGGAAGGTTCCCCCTTGAACATGATTTTGATTTAAACTCATTTTGGCCCATGGGAAATGTAAGACATGCTAAAAAATACACATGTAAATGTTTAATTGGAAGAAAATGTTAATGTATGCATTCACCATTTCGTCACTGATGGTTACCACCACTTTAAACTGTACAAGAGACCACCAGACCTAGATTAAGGTTATGTGAGGGATTTGTAACTAATAATATCTGTTCATGTTGACTTTGAATGAGAGCTGACCTAATAGCCTAGATAAACTTGATTTCAGGATTTTGTACAAACCGACCTTAATTACTCAGGGGATTTTATGGATTTTACCTGTGGATCTTTTTAGAACAAAATGGACAACCTTCCTAATTCAGTCTACAGCTATAACCTACAAAGCCTTTGGTTTTTGTCAACCTTTGGATTGCCGTTGCCCCAGTATTCCACTAAGTGTTCCAGTAGACTCAGGTCTTATTCCAGATCTAAGTTCTTGGCAAGTGTTCATTATCATGATTTATGTATTGCGTACATACATAAAGGTAAAGATATAAAAGAACACCCACAAAACACTTGTCCAAATGTGCAATTATGTGTATATGAGTTTAGTGACATATTGTAATTTGCCAAAATGACAAAACGGGCCGTTTTAGCTTCTCATGGCCGTTTCAGGTTTACCAGTCAAACCAAAGAATTTTCTAATGTATGTAAATGTTGAGTCGTCCTTTCTATCTGTCCAGTATCTATGCACTATATATTCAAACTATTGTCCTTAAAGTCCCCATGATTAGAACAGCGTCAATCCGCTGGTATTCCAGCATCTTTTGTACTTTTTATTCTAGAACAAACTTTCTCAGAGAAGGTGATTTCCAGGCAAACCTCCATGCTACTTCCTTGGACCTAAGACTATTGTACGGTGCACTGAGCACCCGCAAATAAACTGATTTGACTCCACCTTGCAGACCCAGTACATTTGTAGCAGAATGTCATAGTTTTTGTTTTTACATCTGTTTCGTTGTTTTGCACTGAAACTTTGCTGTGCTGAACTCGTGCAATACTGCTGTAAATAAAAGCCTTTTCTTCAATTAAAATTTGTTGAACTAGTGCCTTATTTAAAGTACCACTCTGTGACTTAAAGATGCTGTCTTTACCAATGTAATAGAAGACTTTGTTCTTCTGAAAGTCTGTTATTTTCATATTTCACAGTAAGACAAATAAATTGGTTTTCACCATTGTGACAACAGCGTGCCCAGTCTTTTAAACAATGAATTACCAGTGTGGCTGAGGAAAACTGAACTTGAAGACAGAACAGTTACCATATGTGTTGAGAAAGCACCTGACATTAATACATTGATGCAAATGACTTAAACAGTACAAATCTATCTAAATGGATATCAAAAAATTTCCAATGGGAAAATTAAATATCAAGAAATTCAAAACACTTTGTCCCTTTGTTTATTGTGCAGCACTTTGACTTTGTTATCGTTTGAATGTGTTCTATGAATAAAGCTGATTGACCTGACTCCACTGAATTGTGCCCCTAATGCAGCTAGACTAGCAACACAAACTAAAAGGCTCTAAAGAGTTGGGTATCCTCAGTCATGCTCCGTGTTGATATCAAGTGAAGCTTTTCAGTTCTTGAAAAGGACATCAGGAAACAGCAACAAGCAATAATCACCTGTACAAAATACCTAATGAATAGAAAGGGTTTAGGTGTGGTATGGTGAAGCCATAATCTTCTCAATTACTGAATTCTAGATATGTTATTTGCCTTGTTTTAAGTGTTGAACCCATACAAAATTGCACTGCATATGAAAATTGAAATGAACGTTCAAAATTCTTTTTGAAGGAACTATGTTTTGTTTGTGAAATGTTAAAAAATTAAGAATGGAAAAGAGAAAAACTATGCTGACCAAAATTCACAGAATGCTTTGTTGACAATATCATATAGTGTTATCGTTTGATGGTAATTTGCATGCATTATTAAAATTCTTTACTCACCACCTAAGACAGTATAGTGAACCTGAAATAATTTCAGCGTGTACATATGCTCCATGCAGACACTCCCTGTTCATTTGAGTGTTCGTGTAAAGAGAGAACTCTCTGTTCCTCCAAATGGCCATCAGTGTTCACTGTTCAACCTATCAGGATTCAGCCTATCAGCATTCATCTGCAGGACATGGAAAGTACGGTACCTTCCACACAACTTGGCATAAACATGTCATCATAACTATATAGCTGATTGCTTTCAATTCTTTAGTTTGTGCATATCCAATTATCTCTCTCTCTCTCTCTCTCTCTCTCTCTCTATATATATATATATGCATGTGATATATATATATATATATATATATATATATATATATATATATATATATATATATATATATATATATATATATATATCACATGCAGGGCAGAAAACTAATGATTAACTGCAATTTCTTTATGAAGTGATTTCCTACAGTGTCTGCTGGTAATATTGTTAACTGGAATTACAATAAATACATGATACTGATTTGATTCAACTTGAACACATATACCCTTATAGAGCCATAACCTACATGAGGAGTGTTTCACTCAGTTTGACTCATCTGATTCTGCAACAACCAGTTTATCAGTGTTTCAAGTTTGAACACACATTGTTTCCTGGAAAGATGCTCTTTCTGTGCAAGATGATGTCAACCAAAATTTTCCAAATAACTGCGAGCTGATGATCAACTTAGTTTAAAATTGATGAGTGAGGAAGAGGTAATGCTGAGGGGCTTTACAAGCTCTCATAACTTTATATGTGTATAGAGTATTTTTTAGAAGATTTTGCTTTTGTGCAGATTGCAACTTCTGTTGCCTATGGCAATTTAGACTATAAATCATCATTGGTGAACAATATGTACATGAGCCAGTCACAGTTGTCAGCTCATGACTCATGACTCAAAAACATTAGTCAAAGACGTGTGAATAAATGCACACACAAATGCAGTATGAGTTTACTTTATGTGATATTGAGTTTCAGATTTATTTAAAATTCTGTTCAAATTTTATTCCACTGGGACTTAATGGTAAGGAATGTAGTTTGACTGGCCACAAAAATGGCCGTGGATCAATTAATATATACTTAGTATGGAAAAAACTTTAAAATGTCCTGCTAATTAACTCTTGGCCAGGTTAAGCTCCTGATTTCTCTAGGTGTTCTGCATTTGAAACTGACCACCAAACTCTATATATGCATCAGCAGGAATATTAACTGATGAGATTAAACTGTTAAAATAAATGATAAATGGCAGGTTTATTGCCTTATTACGTTTTTGGTCATGGAACAAAACCCCTGATGTTAAAAACATAAATTACCTTTAATATATTAATTAATTACATACAAAAAAAATCTAACATCTAAAAAAGATATTAAGCTTTAAAAAGTTGCCATAAACACAATATTAGTCACATTCAGACATTCTGATATTTATGGGTCCAAACACTGATCCCTATGTTAATTCAATACAAGTCATATAAAACCAGATCATTTATAGAGTCACAGGCAAGTACATTTATGCACTAGACTAAAAAGATTTGTTGAGCTCAAGGGATATTTGTCTATTGTGTTCCAGTTACAACAGGGCGCTCAGTGATAGATGTAAAGTATATTGATTCTTGTGTGACTGTTAAAATAAAACTGTAAACAACATATAAAAGAGTTCTGATTTCTCTTTTGAGCCTCACAGAGGTACTCCCCTAAAAGATGTAGGATCACTGCTTTAAGCCCATTCTCATATTCTGTTCATTTTCACCTCATCATTTAGGAACCCTGCATTCCTTACCTGAAAAAGCCCCCCAAGCTGTAGACAAGAGACACTGATCTCAGGATGCTGTGGTTAAAGACCACAGTTCATTCACATAAAACTTTCCATAATACTACCTGCCTTCTTGTGTTTGTGAACTAGCCCAGTGTGCAAAACAAAGAAAAAAGTTTCCTCTCCATTGGTCTGTGGAGTGCCCCTCTGAACTTTTTTAAAGGTTTTTAAACTTGACACAATGCTTTCTAAAGCCTTTTGAGTTTTTGTTTTTTATGTTCTGTTTAAAGAAGTTAAGGAAAGCTGCATGGTAAAATTAACTCACATCACTTGTTTTCTTTAATGATCCATACATTTCAAAGCTTTAAGTACAAAACACAGCTGCACATCACACGCTTTAGTCACAAAAGAGAGCGGGCTCTATACATATCTGTGGCAATTTATAGGGCGCTGCGTCTCAAATCACAAGACCTGGCCATTAGCGCGGGAAGTGGAAGGGGGGGGTGTCGCTGATGGGACTCAGCACTCCCTTCCTCCGCCTCCGTTTGTGGTGGCTGCAGGCTGCACCATCTTATCCTCAGCTGTAACTGGAAACGTTTTACCAGAAAACGTGTTACCAGAAAATTAAAACGCCAATATGGTGTGTAAAATGTGTTGTAACTGAATTTTATGGATGCGAAGCTAAGTATATTGTTTGCTTATACAGTATATTCGTACATAGCCCAGTTGAACTTTATGTAAATAAATCCAGCGAATGCAATATGTCTATTCAATCAGATAAATTGCGTGATCAGTGTCAACTATGCTATGTTTAAAACGTCATCCCTGTTTTCCACGGACTATGGAGGGATCCATTCCTGTTATGTGGACTCGGATCAAAGTTTCAGTGCCCAGGGAAAAAGAGATGGTTGGTGTCTCTAGAGGGTTTTGAAAGGGTTTAAAAAATCATTTAAGTAGAAAAGTTCTGGGTTGTTATCCTATATTCGGCTCATATCATGAACCTTTTGATTGACCGCAGCCTGGACCAATACAAACACAATTAGCTTCCTACGATTCCACATCACTAGCTTAACATTTCCACAAAATCATGCAGCGCATTTTCAAGAATCAAAACATCTGATATATATCCAGCTAGCTAAAAGTATCAAGTAACGTTAACGTCCATAAACCCCATTGTTGTGGCTTTTTACAAAGTAGCGACCATTTTTACCTCGTCAATACATTAGTCATGCATATACACACAGCAGGCAATGAGGGTCAGCATCGACAATAGAGCAATAAGTTTCAACAAAGGAGTGGCCTCGTGAAACCCCCCTACCCATTTGTGTTTAAATTTCTGCTTGGCCAACACTTTTCTTCTGTCATTATTTATGATCCAGGCTATGAGTTGTTTTTTAACATTAAGGTTAAATTTAGGCCCCAAGCCTAGCAGATTTACTGCTTTATAATTAGGCCCCAGGCAAGATAGATTTATTGCTTTAAACGCCTGAGGCATTGGGTCTCTTTTCTTCTTCAGTTTTAATTTGGTTTCACCTGGTGTAAAAAGAGTGTAAACAAGCCATGACATTCAAGGATGAGTAAAATGCATAACATTTTTGAAAAGGTCCCATGAAAAGATCCCACACATTGAGATGCCTTTTGATAAACTTTATACAATGTATACACAATGTATCTATCGAGACTTTATCGCTTGCATCCATATACTGAAAATGCAAGTCCCTCCTATTTAAAACTACTTTTAAAATGTTCCTCCCACATCTTCCCACATGCTTGGACAAACCAGTAAAGCATAAGACATGTTAATTAATTTTTTAAATATTTTTTATATAGTTTTATATTAGCTCAATTCCAGGTTTTGACACTTGTGGAAGCATGTACAATTCAGGACTACAAATTACCCCAAACTGAGTGCAATGCCTGGCATGCTTCACCTTCCTATTGCCTGAGACCACTCAGTGTGCCAGGCAGGTACAGAGGATCCATCCCACGCCGGAGCAGAGGGGACGAAGGCGCATCTTTTTTATCTTCCTGCCCGTTTGAAGTAGCAAGTTGTTTCTTATTTTCCATTGTAGGCAAACAGGCTGTGAGCTCAGACTGGGTGAGGGCTGGGAAGAAAGAGTCTAGCGCAAAGCTGTAATGGCAGAAAATCTGAGCATCTCAGGATGTTTAAATATATGCATTTGTAGCTGTAGGGTAGGAACTGGTGGCAGGGAATATTGTCGTTGCGCGACTTCACAGTACTCTTCAGTGCAACAAGGCACATTCCCAACCACTTTGAAACCAGAATTTGACAGGACAAAATCCCTTATTTACATGCTCAATAACTGAACATAACTGAATAACATAATATTCATAACTGAACATTCCAGCAGCAAAGGGTCCATGTGTGAAATATAAATGGTAAGAAATGCTACAGGTTATGATAATATCTGCAAGAAACTTAAAAGGAAATAAGTGTGGATCATAAGGAGTGGCATGTAATACATACTATTAGCTCTCTTGACTTCTCAGTCCATTTATAAGCAATGTTCTCATGCAAGAGAAGATAAGTTATTACTAAACGTTTCGATGGTCTATGTATGGTCAAAGAGATTATTCCCAAATATATGTCATTTTGACCCCAGAGAATGTGTAATTACCAAAATGTTGCCCACATAAGCATTTCAATTTGGAATGCTGTAAATTGGAATAATTAAGGTGACCTGATTTTTGAAGACATGGGACAGAGTGTCAGGGTTCGGCAGACAAATTTTACATAAAGCCCAGGTTTCATATTTTTCTATCTTGAAGTGCTGGGTCATAGCAATTTGGAGCAGGTTTGAGAGGTTTTTTCCCAAAGTGGACATGTTTGTCTCTCAGTAACCTGTCATGGAACTGGCTTCAGTTAATTCCCAAAATTTACCCCTCACAAAAAAGCATGGCCTTCATTGTTGTAACATTCAGACAGTATTTTTCTGGCATGTTCATTAATGAAAATCCATGCTCATTCTGCAGCTGTAGTAGCTGACCCTGCTCTCATAAATCTCTCTGAAAATCCATCACTCTCCTTCCTTCACAGAGTTCAGTCTTGATCACCTCTCTTGCACTGGTGCATTAATTGACAGGGGCATTGAAAGGGCATCAGTTACACAGACAGCTGGTATTCTGGAACTGATGTGGAAAAGGCTGTCCTGAACCTCGTCGCACGGTGGGACACACTGTGGGACACATGGTAGGATTTGCCAACCAAGGCATACTGAGCTTCACGATGCACTTAAATGATCCAGCCCAAAGGTGCAGCTAATCAAGAGGTGAATAAAATGTGCCAAATGCACCGATGGTCTCTGCACTTATATCACCAGGATCAAACTGTCCAGCTGTGTATGAACATTGGTTGTAAAAAAAATTCGAAGTGCACTTTGCCACTAAAGTAAATTTGAGCTTGCGGACATGCTTTGAAACTTTGGCACATATGTTCCTCTCAATAGTACTTGCAATATGCTGAAATGTAGCTGTCTGTAAAAGAAATAGACAATCGACAATGAAAAGCTGTCTTAACATGGGGGAGGGGGCACTTGGGTTGTGAGAGGAAGCAGACCTTTAATTCATCAAACATCAGCAAAAAATAACTGGCCCCAAAGAGAGAAACCGTGTGCTGCAATGCTGCAAAAGGTTAGCATACTCAACCTGGGCAAAATCACAGAAGTGTTTGAGCTTGTCATCACGCTCTGTGTAGATGTGGAAGAACTTTCACTTTCTCTGCAAAACACTTTATTTGTACACTTATACTCCAAATTGATAAGGCAATCTGAATCAGCTTGAAAATAATTGTGTACAATATGAGCAGTATTTTCCCAGTTTCTCTTGATGCTTTCTTCCATTGGTGGCTGGCTATGTGGGGGAGTGGGGGTGCTATTTGAGCAGCGTGTGCAGCCCATATGGAACATGTGGTGTGAGAGGGGCTGGGTAGGGCCTTACTCACCAGGCCTGTTTGAGTTTAAGTAAGCTTGGGGTGAGGCAGGGACAACAGCCCTTACTGTTGAGACTTCTGGACAGGGCCGGCGCCAGGACATAAACAGTGGGGGGCATCAGAAAATCTCGGGGTGGCAAACGTAAGTTGTTGACCGAGTGAGAGGGGGGATGGGGGGAGGAATCGATCGATCGCCAGTGGTTGGCCCCACAGTGAATAGTAACTTGAATCATAAATATAGATCAGAGGTAAATAAACCCTGAACCCTGAATAATTGGGTCTTATTATTAAGGGGGCGGGACACTTCGCCTGAGGGGGCGACGCCCCAACCACCCCCCACCCCCCCTGGCGCTGTCCCTGCTTCTGGAGGTGTCATGGGTCAATTCAGCAAAACACAGACAAAGGGAGGGTGTAATGTTGTAAATGGCAATCAGTTCAATCAGTTTTGACAAATATGAAATATTTTATAGTCTTAAAAAAAAGTTTAATATTTCTATGAATCCCACGAGAGCAGCCAGCTCATGTAGGGTGTGGCAGGTATACCCTCCTCCTTCAACTATAGCCAGCTAATCTCGCTGGCCACTAAGGCATGAAAAACCTTTTTTGTATTTGTATTAGATAACTTTGTTATTTTGTGAAAACAACATTTTTCATATAATTATACATTCATAAGTGCAGCTGAGACAACAATTTAACAATTTTTGAAACTAACACTAAATGACATTGCCTCCAGCTCCAGATTAAGACCATATATGGAGTGAAACTGAACCCATGACCACTCAGTGGCAACAGTGAACACAAAAAGTACTTTGGAAAAAAATAATCAAAACAACAATAGGAAGGAACACAGGTAGGCTTTACTGCTGCTTTGCTGGGAGCCATGTCACATGACTATCAGTTCATGCATGGCAATCCCAAACTAATTCAAACAGCAGTTTGTTAGGCTGTTCTGTTTTTTTTTTCAGCAGATAATCTGAGATAACTTAATCAGTATATTTATTTATTTAATTTCAGATATAATGTAATTGAGTGACATAAGTAATGTAAACCCTTAGAAATCTTACTTATCCTAGTAAGCATAGCAAATGATCACTGTAATTTTATTGTAATGTAATACAGTCCCACAGTTGATTTTCAGTCTGCGAAATCAGGCTGACAATAAACATGTTTGGGCAGTAAATTGACACGTTTGAGTGTGACAGGAACAGTTTTTCACCGTCATAAGACACTGGTCTCTTAGATGCCCTTCAAGTTGAAAAGCAGGTTCCAGGGTGAAAGTTCAGAGAGGAGAACAGAGAGAAACTGAGAGTGAAAGAGAGAGCGGGAGAGACTGAGAAGAGAAGAGAGAGAGATTGACTGAGAGGGAGAGCAGGTATTTGACTTAATGTGTCATGACACTTTGAGTAACATTTGAATGTCACTGAGAGTCATTACAATGCAGACTTTATTATTTTCACACCTATATATACACAGTGTTTTACAGGCGTGCACCAAAGATATTGGGGTTAAAAGTCTAGGCCAATAAAACTGTAAAATGTACAGACGTTAGGGGAGGGATCCTCACCCCGTTTCCTATACAGAATACTTCCGATCTTACTGAGATGAAGTCACACAAGTGCAGGCCTTTGGGAACAACCAAATATTAGTGCCATGTGTGTTCAGGACTAAGATTGCAACTACACTCTACATCACTTAAGCAACATGCCTGGTAACCACTGCAGTAAATTTAATTTAAACTTTGATGATGGTGTGAGGCAATCCCATTGACAATAAAGCTTTGTTTTTGTGAAAAAAATTTTGTGAACATATTTGTTATGTCAACAGTCACATTATCTTCTTGTAATTTACAAAAAAATACAACAAAATAAAACCAATTTTTCCAACCATCTCAATCAGATCAGTTTCTAAAAATGGATTAACTGACAGCATGTTGAACTGCCCATTTAAAACACCGTTAAGACTCACTTAGACCTGCAAGTTTCCATTGCTACAAGAGGGAAGAGAAACTTTGCGCTGCTGGTAATCCTGACCAAGAGTAAATAAATACATCCACCCTTCGACTTTATTACCTTCCCTTTTCTCTCCCTCTCTTTCTGTTTTTCTCTCTCTCACAGCTGTTTCCAGGAAGGAGGCAGGGGCTACAGAGGTGCTTTTCGAGCTCAGCTCAGCCAGTCTTGTCAGAGGCAAAGGAGAACAGGCTCATGAGATACGCCTCCCCAAAGTCATGGAAAAAGTATGTCACCCAACCCCCCATGAAGAGTAAATACACACCATTGTTGGTCCAAATTAATTAAAATACAGGATTTGTTGCTTTCTTCTGCCTTTTGAAGCATCTGAACATGCAAACCATATTGTAAAACTCTTTGCCTTAAACAGCATCTCCTGTTTCTTCCAAGGAGAATAAAGGCCTAAATGTTGAATTGTAAATTGCCTTTTAGTTTGTGCCCTAAGGGATATTAATAAGACATAAGATATAAGATAATGGCAACAATGGCCTTGAACCGGATGGCCTTGGTCTTCCCGCAGGGGCCTGCTGGAATCTCACGAGGAGGAACCTGTCAGTTCAGTTCTTAGCAAGAACGCTTTCACAGTCAAGCTGTGAGTCGGCAGTATAGTTCAAACCACAATCTGGGGCTTCCATCTTACAAAACTACGTCAGTACTGTGCAAATTTAGTTCAAAACAAATCGTTGGCCATGAGCGGTATTTCTGTGTGGAGTTTACCTTTAAGGAACCTCCTGGAGTTCCTGACGTAGGTTCCTCAGGGGCAGACTTCCTGCTCACCTGTGGGCTGCCTGTCCTCTGCTTCGCCCTTAGGGCGGCAGCCTGCCTGTCATGAGTGCTGTGTACTTTCCAAAGGCATTAGTCATCCCATAGGCTCCCTTACTGTCACCTCCCTGCTCCTTCTGAAAAATCCCCAGCAGGAAGTGTCCTCAAAGACACCAGCAGCATGTCTGAGGGCTCCAGAAAACAGTTCACACAACACGCTGTTTGTCACTGCTATAGCTATCGTTTAAAATGTGTGAAGTTTTTTTATTACAATAATTATGATGTTGATTTCATACATATATTCATTTAGCTTTTATCTGTCCTTGGCGTAAGCATTGAGAAGTCATCTTTAAAGTTTGTCCTACGTCAGTGCCATACTGTTCTCTAGTCTCCCTCCCCCCACACCAACCAGCCTAGGGTTATGTGCTTTGTTCAGTTGTACATCCATAGTCAACTTAGAAACTGTTGAACCAATGTGTGTGCGTGCTGGTATTCCAGACCAGTGAGTCACTGTGTACCGCAATGTGGTAATTGGCTGATCTTGGCAGGGTTATATTAAGCAGGTATAAAGTTCAGGTGGGTTCCTCCTTCAGCCAGAACACACTGCGCTGGAGTGTGTCTGCTGAACAAGCTGTTTGCCCTATTTAATCATAGATGAATAAACAAATGACTGACAATTACAGCAACAAAGAGATCCCAGAGGTCCTTTGTCTTCAGTGCATTAAGTCACAGAGCACTTTTCTCATTCTGAGTGTTGTCATTGTTTAAAAAGCACTACTGATACTGATTACCGTGGATAAGAAAAGGAGTTAATAAAGAGAATAAAGAAATGCCCAAGATAAAATATGTCTATCCGTGAAAATAAAATGACTCATCACAGTCAAGTCTGTAGATGTCCCCAAAAAAGCATTTAAATTCACAGCAGTACCTTCAATTCAGCAATTCATAAAGAAGCAGATGACATCTAATGAAACAATAACCCTTTGGGGAACCTTACTTATCTATTTGGCTGCAAGTCGCTGCTGTGTATTTGTTAAGAATGTGTGCGTGCTGGTCAGCAGTGTGCATTGTTGGCGTGCTAAAGGGCAGGTCTGTGAGAGAGCTCACAGAAATCAGGACAAGGAGCCAGTGTGGCATGAGTCACTGCATTCTGTTCCAGACTGATCTCACAGGAGCCACCATATTTCAACACTATGACTGTTCATTTCTCCTTTCACAAATAAACCCCAACACATTTGTTATTAAGCTATGCAATGCTGTAGCAGCTGAAGGCTAGAACCTGGTTATTCTTCATCAATTGTTCAGTTTTCAGTTTAAATGTAAAGTATGAGAGAAGAGGATGAGGTGGAGGCTCGGTTCTTCGGATCTCCTGTTCACTGTTACACTGGGGTCCTCCCAGACAAATATAGGAATTTGTTTTCTATAAACAGATTTTCTGTTCACTTGACAAACTGCTATTGCTTTACAATCCTGCTACAAAGTAGTTTCAAACACAGCAAAATTGGCTATTAAGCAAACAACAGTGATATAGGCAAACATGCTAAGTGATCCTGAAAGCAGACAGAAAAAAATATTTGTCAGGTTGAGAAAGTACCAAACTTGTTAAATTTACTTTTCATAATCCCTTTTTTACCAGTAATCTCCTACCTGGATCTCCCTCAACTTGGCTAGAGCTTTTAACATACAAACATCAATTGTGCTGCTTTGAACTATTCGCCTTTTACCAGTATTAACTAAAGGTCTCACAATATGTGTGTATATTAAAGACGTCAAAATGCATTAATTGTAAAGAACATAATTTAATTTTAGTTTTTAAATTGCCGAAATGATCAGGTTACAGTAGGCACTCAATTTATCTTATTGTAAATAGTCACACATTTGCACAAATTAAATGAGGATAAATTTTAACAAAGCAGGAGGCACACTAGGAGCTCTGGTTTCTCTGGCCAATCATGACAACAGTCCCTCAAAGGATGAGACCAGTCACAGATTAGCCCATGCAATATGACCACAACGTCATATCTCGATCATATCCAGATAATGATACATATCACCATATAGCACATTTTATGTTAATTCAATAAACAAATATATCAATTGACCATATGGAAATACCTATTTATATCATGGTACTGGTCTATTTTTAGGATGTTTTGAAAAGTGCCTTTTAAATAGTTAATTGTGGTGAAGATTATCTTTAAATTAACTTTTGGGAGTTACCAAACTTTCTGAATATAAAACTGAAACGACTGTTATCAGTTACTTAGTCAGCCAGTTTGCTAGCTAGTTCACCAACTGCTGTTGGTAGAAATTGTGTCAGCAGTAGCCGGAGTCAAATCCTTGTGTGTGGCAGCATATTTGGCCAATAAAACTGATTATTATTGTGATCTAATTTCATTTGTTCACTGTATTGTGTTGTTGGCCTGTCCGTTCTCTGCTTCCCTTGTGTTCTCAATTTATTAACCTTACTAGGCTTGTGTGAAGACCTGCGTATCTGCAAACAGTCCACACCATACAGTACACTGCACACAGCATACATTCTGGTATATCTATCACATACTGGAAAAAATGTTTTGTTTGCATACTGCATACGATTCGGGGCCTAACTTCAAACATAGCAGTTGAGATTTTGGAGGTGGGCATGTCAGAGCACCTGAGAGCTACGCTTACCCATGAGTCCTTTCTCTGTGAGCTTCACTTACCCATGACTCCCTTCTCTGTGTCATGACACAGAGACAACTACTTAAATCTTTGCTGAAGTATAAATCTACCTTATACCAGTCTTAAAACTTTCATGGTTCATCAGTTTGTCATTCAATGTAACATGCATGTTTAGTTGTGTTGCCTTAAAGCAGAGCAGTAAAGTGAATGTTTTGCAACACAATTAACAACAGAGCATGACATGAAATTATAGAAGTATATCTGTCATGAACATGAACACTGAAGAGGTCCTACATTCCTGTGGTGAGGAACAGTATCCTCACAGATGCAGCTGTACCTTAAGGACTATGCAAAAACCCTATAAAATATCCTAATTTTCAAATAATTGTGTGGTATATAAATATAACATACACTTCATATTACATTATGTATATAATTATTATATTTCATAATTGTTAATAATAATAATTATTATTATTATATTTCACAATTGTTAATAATTCATAAGTGTGGGAGAAAGGGTGAGTTTATATGAAATGTCCATAATGTGAAAATAGGACTCATGGTCAATTACAGACTCTTGGCATATGAGTAACTGCGTGGCTCTTAGGGTGAGTCCCTATGAATCAGTGCTAACAGCCATCACAGACAAATTCTGGGCAGTAAAAGCTCACAGGCACAAACATATATCCATCTTCAAATCTCCAAGTGGTATTTAATTCTGCTGCTAAACAAACCCACCTGATCCACCTAATCAAGCACTTCAGACTTCAGGATATCAGGGTGGGGAGGACCCAAAGGTTTCAGAAGTATTCACATTCATTACTCAGGTAGAAGTATTAGATATTAGGGTTTTAAAATACTTCTGTATAAGTTGAAGTATCAACTCAAGCTTTTTACTCAAGCAAAAGTGTAAAAGTACTGCTTTCAGAACTACTTAAACTATAAAAGTAAAAGTAATGTAAGGAAGAAAAAGCCATTAAGGACAAAAGCTTAGGTCGCACCACGGGGGTCTATAGTGCACTAGCCCACCTCCCCAAAAACCCCATTCTTCTAAAAGCCATAAGGACTATAATGTTATATTAAAATGTTAATGTTGAAAAATGGGCACATATGCCCATTGAAAATGAATGTACTTTAGTACAAGGGTTGGTTGGTCTTCCTGGCTATCAACCTCCTCGCTGTTGCTTAGTTGGGACACTTCGCTCGAATTCTCTTGATTCTCTGCCACGGACATCTTTATACTAAGCTACAGACGTCTGCTACGTCTTCACTGGAGTGTGACGTGACGTGTGCAGGTGCGATGGATCACGTACAAACCAATAGGATGTCGGAATATTATATGTTTATACTTCTCATCCAACCACAATCAAATTCACTCTATTCGGATGGCGCGATTAGTCAGGATAGGGGTTTTTTTAAACGATGACACGCTGGAATGAAAACTAGTCAAAATGAAATAGCAGTAACGAGGCTATTTTTAAAATGTAAGGAGTATAAATTACAGATAATGGTGTGAAAATGTAAGGAGCAGAAGTAAAGTCAGCTGAAAAATAATTACTCCAGTAAAGTATAAATAACCAAAATTTCTACTTAAGTAAGGTAACGAAGTATTTGTACTTCGTTACTTGACACCTCTGGGAGGACCAAACCTGTGTGTCTCAGAGATGATGGAGTCTCAGAGATGACAGAGATGCCCCTGTTCTAACACCCCATTGCTCATCTCATCACCTATTACAACCTTTCACAAACTCTATCAGCAAAGCCAAACCCTCAGAAGCACAGCACTCCAGGTTAGGGCACTGAAGAGGAAGACACGACGCAACAGTCAAGTGAACACAAGGAAGGTTGCAGTGTCAACAGTGCAGCCCCCCTTCAAACCCCTCAATTCTTCCTACATGCCTGGGGCAACATATGAAGGTGGTGGTGTGGGTGTAGCTTGCAGGGTCAGGGAGACCAGGGTGAAGTTTAATCTCAGTGGAGCAGCACCTAACTGTGTGACTTTTGTTTACACAGCGCCGGACAAAGCCAAAAGAGAGAGAAGACGCAGTCGCTCTGCATGTCTGGGCGTGTCCCTGTCTGAGGAGTAGCGGAGCCCGTCGCCCCGGGCACTGACCATGCTCACTGCACCCCAGACAGATTTTCTCCTCTCTCTCTCTCACTCAGCTGAAACTACCGCCAGGTTGGATGTGGTGAATAAACAAAAGACAGACTACTGTCTCAAGATAATGACCTCAGACAGCCCAATAAAATGCAGGAGGCAGGACGTGAAGGATTGGGGTTGAGATGTCATGGTGTAGTTGCTGATTATTATCTTACATGTCCTTTTTTTATCAGGCAGAAACTTGAGCAGACACACACACACACACACATAATGCATAATTCCCACTGCTTTCCCCCACCCCCATGCTTAGATGATCACAGAAACTCGAAGTTCTGTGCAAACAATGAGCATGCAAATGGAGTTAATTCTACAACATGCCTACTTTGTATTTCTTTCCACTCAGCCATATCCAAACTCTTCTAAGCCTTTCTTTGTTCCCGTAAAGCGCACTGAAGTATGAGCAAAAGAAGTCTAGATAGCCTAGGTGGCGTTGAGGTGGAGAGTGCGTACGAGTTAAAATATGGGTCATTTGATGGTCTGACAGCTCATGGCGCCTGTAGTTGGCATACACTGCTCACTTAGGTCTTATATAGACAGGGCTAAATACTCAGGATGTTCCTTAATGCCATGAGTCACTTCAGTCACCCTGTGAGGTGGGTTTCAGTGGCCTGTATAGAGATAGTTATCATATCCGTATCACACACGTGCTCGGGCTCCTACATGTCTGTCTAACAGCATGGTTTTTTTCCCTTCTCACTCTCCAGCATACAAAGGTAGCACACCCTCACAGACTGCCGCTCCTTTTCAGTGGATAAGATAACAGTCATGATACTGGGCTACTTTACCCGCCATTATATGGCAGTTAAGATACGTAACGCAGGCAAGAGGCCTCAGGTTGCCAGGCCGAAGCTCCACAGCACAGCTGGAGCAGTTAGTGTGCAGTTAGCGTGGACGGCAAGAGGAGTCACGTAGCCCTGGAAGTCGCACAACTTCCTGTGTTTTCCGCTTAGTCACAGGAGCAGATAATGGGAGGGGTAAGGAAGTAACGGGTGGCCACAATTTTGTTTCAGGTCCTAAAGGTACTGGTCATTGTTTTTTATTCAGATGTCACAAACTGATGAGGGTTGTAAAGTCTGCAAAGACTCATCTTTCCAAAGGCCAATTTTATGTCAATGTTAGATGACAGACTATTTAAAAGTGTATGTAAAATGAATAAATAGCACAATGCAACACCTCATAAATGCATGGGATGGCATTTTGGCAGTAGGCCACTAAAATACATCTTTTATTATTTTGTTTGTTTTATGAAAGTTGCAACTGTCAAATAACAATTATTTCACTTGAATTTAACTCTGGACTACTCCACTATCTACTATCTCCACTCACTACTAACATAAG
This sequence comes from Brachyhypopomus gauderio, assembly GCF_052324685.1. NCBI lineage: Eukaryota > Metazoa > Chordata > Actinopteri > Gymnotiformes > Hypopomidae > Brachyhypopomus > Brachyhypopomus gauderio. Next base: position 16,515,512 of record NC_135225.1, read on the forward strand.
GCTAAAGCAAAGAGTCCAGTTGACACTTGCTGAATTTGATTTGTTTAAGCTCACTGATTTCAGGGACCTTAGCAGTATGTTTTCTGGTAGACGACCAAGAGTGAAAAACACCGTGTTGCTGACATCAAGCCACTTCCTAATTTTATTTTATTTGTTCTGTTTTCACATCAAACCTATTGCTGAGTCCTTATCAATACTGGTGATACATTCATCTGATTTTAAGATAATCTTAGTCCTAATTTTACATTTGAAGTTAATCAAGCCCCCACACAGCAGAGTAACATCTACTTATTTAGCACTGGCTCCGTGGCTGCTTGTGGTGGTGCAAGGGAAACTCCGAGGATGTCCCTAAACAGAAAAAAAAATCTAAATATCACTTTACATCACAACCCTATCAACAGGATGTTTGTGTCATGAGGCAAAGTGTATGCAAGTTTCAGTCACTCCATATTTATAGTGTTGTTTTTCAGAGGGAGAGACTGAAAGAGTGAGAGTGAGACACAGGTGTGAGTCAGGTTAAACTTTTAATAAGCTTTCTGTCTCACTGGGAAACCTCAGTAAGAAAGCCTGAACTATAAGTGTCTGAAAATCAATACTTATTTTTGGAAATTCATTATTAAAGCAGGAACTACACAATCCATATGTCATTTTGTAATCTTTATTAAAACATGTGGCAGTGAACTTTTATGTGTCTTTTAAAATACCAATGATCTGATCAGTCACTGAACAAAAGTGTCTCATAATATCTCCAACACACTCACCACCCACTTCATTAGAAACACCTCCCTTGAGCCCATAGTCACTGGCCACATTTTAAGAAACACTTAACTTATATGTACAATTTATAGGGAGGGGTCTGTATGAGTTCAGCCGTAATAACATCTGTGGCCAGTAAACCCTCTGAACCAGTAAACTAGCTTAACCATTCCTGCTCATAACTCTTTGCACATGTTGCTGGACATAAATACTTGAGAATGTGCAGTCTGATTGGTTGGCCTATGAGGAGGTTGACCCTTTCTGCAAATTAAAAATCCACTTGAGTATTAAGTAAATTACACTGATTTGTACTCAATGATCAATAGTTTGTATGTGGCCTACTATATACTGCATGTCATGTTTCCTCATAAAACTTTGTGGGTGTATATATATATATATATATATATATATATATATATATATATATATATATAACCCCTAACTGTTATTTCCTCTCTGGAATGTCACATATCCTTCTCTCCAGGCCTGTACAATTAGCAGACAATTGGGTGACATTTGCAAACATCAGACTAGCGCTGGCTAGAACTGTACCAGCAGGCCATAACTCTGCAACCCTTCCAGAACTGCTGTGAGCCCAGACACCCCACACTGCAAGGGCAACTCGGACATGTTAAGACCACTGCAGCCACACAGAGTGAGATTGAGCTTTTAGTACCTTATGACAATACCTACGATTCTCACTCACACAATCATTAATAATATAACTAACACTGGGGTGGAGACTTATAAAGTGTGACTCATTGGAAACTGAGCGTCTACAAACATGATGCATGCCTGAGTAGTCCTGTGACCTTAAATTAACTCTGAATTATGTTTTAAGTTATGTTGTTAACATGAACTTAACAACAGTTCTGACTCTTAACACACATAAAACTGCAGCCACTAATATTGGCCTGAGGGATACATTTGCTAGTGAATGTAGCAGCATACTGAAAAAAATATGTAACAAAATGTGAAATATATATACATATATGTGAAAAAAATATATATATTATTTTAGAATATAGTAATATATAAAAGTGTTAGTCAGACTCAGACTCTGAGTATGCATGCAAAAAAATGACTTATGCTGCCTGTCTAGAAATCACAAAAAGCAAAAATAAAAAAACAAAAGAAAAAATAATAAATAAATAAATAAACAGCTCCCAGCAATGCATGTGTCTTAATAGTGTGTGTAATTGTGTGTTAATAAGAGATTGACATTTGAAAATGCTTCACATGTCCTCAGAGAGTCTGGGAATGCATAGTGTTCATCTAAACCACAGCACAACCACTCTGCTCTCAACTGGCAGACAAGTAGGCGGACAGATCGAATGTAAACACACCGTTAAAACAAACACTTTCAGGTCCCAACTTCAACCGCAAAAAAGGCAAATGTCACGCTGATCAACTTTTTCATGGTAGCATTTATTTCAACCAGTTAGATCCTTACAGTTCAAGGTTAATTGGGGTTATTGGACCACATCTCCACCAATTGCACTCTGCACCTCTGTTAGCCGTTACTTCATTTCACACTCCCACGTGACAACATTTGAGCAAAAGAAACAGCCATTGGCTCCCAAGGGCAGGTACCTGAGGTGAAGCCATCCTCGCCTTCTGAGACTCTCTTCCCCACGGTGCCCTGTGCAAACAGACACGCTCAGGTTAGCACGACACACAGAGAACCCTCACACCACAGGTCTCAATGTTACAGGAAACAGATCTTTCCTCCGCACTAAAGACCTGGCAGTCATGGCAAGCTCAGCCCCTGCCCTCAACTCTCTGGAACTTTGGGTTAGTCACCCAAATTTGAGCTGCTCTAACGCATTTGGGGCATATTTACAGTAAAGTCTAGCTAATGGCATACACTGCAGGACACATACGATAAATCAAAATGTTTGTATATTTGACAGAAAAAAAATGTAGTATTTGGTACTAGGAAAATGGTTCAAAAGCAGTAGGACATTTTAAAGTCATTCTAGATATTTTCTTGCCTTTTAATATGCTGAATAATTTCAGATCTCTTGTAACAATCCTACTATTTATGTTTAGGACATTTGTGATGAAACTGAAAATATATGCAATCTACAAAAAACACAAGACACAATACAACACACACAATACAAGACAACTTAACTTCCCCATAAAGACCTTTACACACGTGTCCTCAGGTTTGAGTCACTTACAGCCATGACATGATGTTAACTCTGCATTCCAGACCAGCCAAAAAAATCTTAAACCATACATGAAATTACATAATTCAGATTTCAATGCCCGTCTTTCTTCCTGCTCTACTCATTGCAACCTCATATATCTATGCTGTTTCCACATGCACTCATTTACATCATGTACATTTTCAGCTATTGGCAGTAACGTGTCTCAAAGCCCACATCCTGATTGAAGAACAAACAGTTCAGTCATCAGTCATATTTAACAGGAAAAAATACATTTGAAAACCATCCCACTTTACTAACTGTTAAAATGAATATTTGACAAGGATAATAATTCTTTTAACCAAAGGAAAATGAATGTGCAGTTTTTTTCTGTAATGATTAATTTAATTTCAGTTATGTGTATATAGAGAATGTCTTAAAGCAGCTTCACATGAACCCCTAATGTGAGTAGCAAGGAGAAACTCCCTCAGGTGTAGCGAGGAACCCTCTGGAAGACCACAGTACAAAAGCAACGCCATCATACTTCAGGTGATACTACACAGAGAAGCTCATTCAAATAAAAAAGTGCTACTGTGAAAAAAACATATATCTGAAGATATTAAGTTTGTTTTTAGACACTGGGGGATTCAGCAGTGGTTTAGAGGGCTTTCTTGGGGCAGTAGTGCAAGGTGGATAGAAAGAAAACAGACAGAAATCCTCCTTTTCCTGGAACGACACTTGAGTGCTTAGATACTCTAAAACATACACAGACGCACATGCACACATGCACGCGCGCACACACATACACATACACACAAGGCTGACTCTAATAGTCTCATACACCCAGTGTGTGTACCTGTATAAAAACATTGCACATACAGAACTACAACATAATTATATGGCAATTGCTCAGCCAGGTCCATGCACAGCAACTTGTCAGATCCAGGGGGCGTGTCTTTACACAATTTCAGGTGAAAACTAAACTGCCATAGGTTGATTCACTCACATTCTTATAAAACTGCCTATAAATCACTGGAGTCGTTAACAAATGAGGCCTGGGTGTCACTGATTTTCATTTCTCAGCCCGCAGGGTACTATCTACCTTCTGTAGACCATTTGTGTATTGTCTGTGTCATCCCTAAAACCCCTAGTTAACCAAACATAATTGAAGAGTCCAGTAAAAGGCTTTGATAAATACACTCACAGCCCTCAGAGTGGTAAGCTTAATCTCAGGACCATCAATATACAGATGACCTGCATCTCTGATCACATTTATCACCGCCACAAAAAATCTCAAAGGAGCAGTGTTAGAAAACAAGGCGTCATTAGTGCAATGCATCCATCCCAAGAACGCACCTTTGAGCCTTCATGAGCCGGGCTACGTCAGGAGTGCGACACGTCTAGCGTCTGGTGTGGAGATAAGCTCGAAAAACGTGGTGTGGAAATCCAGATGACGGACCGAAAATATGGACTTCCTGAAGGCCTCGTAATGAAGCCACAACAGATCACTCTCACCACCGCTTTTTTGGAGCCTCTACGGCACGCTTACTTTGCGCATTTAAGATCAAAATGTGATGCTTTACTTGTGTCCAACAGATCGTGAGTGCCCAGTCACTTAGCGAGGGCACGAGGTGGCATGTGCGAGATCTTATGCACGTTGTTTTTTTAATCCTGCAGTGTGAAGGATGACTGGACGCAGCACGGGCCGGACCTGCCGCTCGCTCCCTCCGCCAGGGTGACGGCCAGCAAAATAGATGAGTTGCAATCTGGCAAATGAATCTGAAAGGGGTGCATCCATTATGTGGAGACGAGGTTGGGCCTCTGCAATTAGTTAACACCTCCCACGTTAGAGGTAAGAATGGAGGTAGTGTATAGAATCAGGTCAGAGAAAGAGCAAAAAAGAGCATCAGTCTTACTGGTGGGAGGGAGATGATCGACTGCTGCACACTCTGTACCACTAAAATGTAATTCGTCAACACGCGTAATCAGTTACTTAGGCTGGAAAAGAGAGAGAGAGAGAGGGAGACAGGCAGCCTTGCAAGTTATGGTAGAAAGTCAAAGAGACTAAGATACAGTTTTGCTATGTCATAATACCCAAATGAAACAAATATACATTTTCTTGCAAGATTAATTAAAGTAATCAGGTAACTAAAGAAACAAACCATGATTTCCTATTGACTGTTTATATGCCAAATGGAGGCATCAACATTACTGAAGTAATGACAGCCTTAAATTATAAGCTAATCATTCAAGATAATCATTAAGTGTCTCCGTCGACTTTAAAGTATTTTTATTTTTAAAAATCCAACTTTGAGCTAACATATTTAAACGGCTTCTTGTCAGTCCAGTAGAAATGAGGGGAAGCTGGATATATGTTATCATTTTGCCAAAAGTAACAAGGTCTCATGCCCACGTTTTTTTAAAGTTCAAACAGACCAGTGGTGAAATAGGGTTAAAAATATAGCAACTTTAAAATGGTAAACAAAACAGCCTAAAACAGGAAGTGGGAGGCTAATATCTGTGTACTGGCAAAGAACAACTCAAAGATACAAAATACAAATTAACCTTTTAAAACTGCACAAGATCACGACCCTAAATGACTAAAGGTCACGAACCATGGCCTGCTGAGTTTGGCAAAAGCTTTATCACTTATTTTAAAAAGATAAAAAATTTAACCAAGTGGTAACAACTATGCAATTTAAAACTTGAACTACAATTTATTTGTAGATCAATTTGAATGGCAAAATTCAAAAAGCCAGGCTCAAATATAAGAACATGTACCCTTTTGTTGTATCCTATATCATTGAGTGCAAAAGTTAAATGGAATGCAATCTGGGCCACATGTAAAGGTTTATATTTTTATATACAGTAATATGTTGTCTTTCAAGTAATATATTTAAAGCAAGATATTAAAATTAGAAAACAGTTAAAATGTAAATTAAAAAATTTACTGATTTCACATTGGCAGCAAAAATCTAAATAATTGCTTGTATTGAAACAACAAAATTTGAACAGCGAACCTGTAAATAACATAGAACAGCAAAATAAACAATTTTGCACTATTTAACAATTTTAATCCACACCACATTTTAAATGCACACTTGTTAATTTCTTTCACAAATTCATGCAGTTTCCTATTATAAAGGTCAGCCCTATCAGCCTTGGATAAGAGGTCAGATAAATATCAGAGCTGTCACTATTCCGTCTCTACAACATTCATGTCAGGAAAAATACTGAGTCATACAGCTGAATTCAATTTTATAAGTGTTTCAGTGTTTTTCTATTCAAAAAGATTGTATTTGGCCTGGAAAAAAACAGAACTAAGTCTCTCTCACTCTGTCTCTCTCTCCCTCTCACTATGTCTCTGTCTCTCCCTTTCTCTGTCTCTCTCTCACTTTGATGGCTTTGATGGGCATTTGTTGTAGCTGAAAAGGTTAAAGATTTTTCCTACGAAACTGAGTGGGTTGTGAGAGAACATGTTTGAAAGTCAAATTTCCCCTGAGTGTCTGTAATATCATCTAAACCATCAGTTTCAAAATGACTTAAGGATTTATTTATATAAAAACAACTACATGATACATTAATTTACCAAAAAGTGTTCTAACATTACACTTTAAATTATAATATCAAATGCTAATGCTTTTGCCCCCAAAGATCAATAGATGTTGTTACAATTATTACACTAACTAATATCTTAATTATTCTTAAAGGGTCAAATGTTTAATAAGTTCTGCATGATTACTTCTGTGTTCAAAAAGCGCAATAATGTTGAGACAGACTAAAGTGTATTTGTAAAGTGTTTTTGGGTCCATTTAGAAACCTTTTTAAACCTGTAACAGCACAAAACTCAATTATGTCTGACCAAAATAAACAGTTTTAAGAGGAATACAAATACAAACCTATCTATTTCCATGTGCTGACATCAAAATCTGACAAGGCTCAAGAGATTAAAAAACCAACTCTGCACACCCCGCTTTTGCCGCAGTTCTTTTTGATCCAAATTAGGTGCTAGAGAGGAGCAGAGATGTGTTTGATGGCTCCGGTGGTTAGTCAGAGGCAGCAGGAAGCAGGGGAGTGCAGACTCTCCTGTTTTCTCTGCCCTGGGTTGGTCACTGAGAGGTACACGGGCAGCCAGGGCCAGTCTACAGCACATGGAGGTTTGCAAGTGTAATTAAGTCTAAAGTGGAAACAAGACCTTGCTGCCATGCACACTGAGCCAGTGATCTAACAGTGTGGTGTCTGACACACTACAGCAGGGGAGAAAAGCAACCACACACTGATGGGTTTTTTTTTATTCCATTCGAGTTGGACTTTTTAATACCAACTATCTTTAGGCTGATGTATCACCACACAATTTCTTTGCAACAATATAGGACAGCATAGAGTTACAAATTACTTTTTCTTATAGATTACTCCATGTTTCTTTAAATTACTACATTGTGTTTGCTGAAAATGCAAAACATGCTTAAAGAGACTTGAAAATAACGACTCAAATGCATCCTAATGTTCTGAATAATTCTACTGCTAAAACGATAGAGTGAAATTCAGTGTACTGTTTTTGACTGACTGCTGATAACAGGTTACACCTACACACGTCACACAGACAATTAATACTGAAACTCTCACAAACAACAAGGACCAAACCTTCCACCGTCCATCATCTTAGTCACACTTTTTAGAACACACAATTTAATTCAACATTTTTAATAGATATTTCCCTACATAGCACAGTTAAATAAAAAGAAAAAAGAACAATTGGATCATATGACAGCTGTATTATGCCAGCACATTAACACAATTTTTACTGATGCAAAATGACTTGATTTAGTTGATATGGTGATAATCTAATATCTTAATAAAACCTTTAGATGAATGTTCAAACCTAAATAGAGACTGTATAATGTAACTATTTAATGTAAAATGTCCCTGTTTTGAATTGTTAAATCACATGAGCAGAAGATAACAACTGAATATTAAACAAAACAAACACCATTATAGCCAAACTATGTAACCGGTGTCCATTTTGTGCTGGTTCTGTTTCTTTCCTTTTCTTTTGTTTTGTGTGTTTTTGTTACTGCCGCTAACCTCCTACTGTTGTCTGAGAGCGATGCATCTTTCAGCATACAACCACAGGTGGGAGTACTGACACTCGCTGAGATACAAAACACAGCTAGACATGCGCACACACACGCGCACACACACACACAAAATTAGATACATGCAGACATAGAGACTTAGGCATAGGGCGATTTTTGAATAGTTCTAAGAGATTAATTCTAACAATGGTGTCTGTGTGTGATGTGTTTTTTTCTGTAAAGATTAAGCTGCCCTCAACCTTGAAATGTATAGTCCTCACACTTAGTTCTTGGTTCTCTGGTCATTATTAAAAAATGAATGCAATGTAAAAAAAAATTATCTTAAGGCATCAGGACCTATGCTTTTTATTGCATTGGAAACACATGCCTTACCTTGTGGGTTGTGGGTGAACTAATGTTAGGTCAGGATTGTCCAAACAGAGTTTGTGATAAGCCAGATGCCTCTAAACAAAATGTACAAATAATGTGGAATTTCCCCTGGCACTGACTGCATGTCTCTTTGATATCAAGTGTCTGTTAGCAACATTTTTTTCTAAATGTGAACTATATCCATCCATCCATTTTGGGGTAGCTTGACATTGTAAAGGAATTACAGTATTAATCATCTCACAATGTTTTGCAGTCATTGTCTAATGTTTTTTATTATGTATAACAGCATGTGTACCTCATATCAATAGTCACAACCAACAGCTACATTTAAAATTGTACAGCTACATAAAAATAGTATGAATACAATCTAAACACAGTACAAAAAACTCCATCTCTGTAAAACTCCTTCCCAACTAAACAACACTGCATTTGCACTACAATACAGTTTCAGACACAATATGAATAGTGTGTGTGTTGATGTCTGTGTGTGTATATATATATGTATGTATATCTGGGTAGGCCTGCAGTGATAAGTTCAAAAATGTTTGTCTTAACACAAAGATGATGAACTTAAAGATAAACCAAATTACGCCCGAAAAACAAAACTGAGAGGGCTTGTGGTTTTCAAAACGAAAAAAAGGTCATGCATATTATTCAGGGCCATGTAAAATTTTAAGAGGGATTCAATATTTCTGCTTGACATTTACACATCCTATGTTTCAAGCTGGCATCTCAGCATTCAAAACCAACCCACTCTTTCTCTCCCTTCTGACTTCCTCACACACACACACACACACACAATTCACACTGCTCATCCTGCAACGTTCAAATATCTTTCAAGTTCAGGTTATTATGACAGTTCATATTTCAACAAGGAGACACAAAACCTTCCACACAAGTTAGCCCCAGAGCCCTGCTTTCACAACTTCAAAGTAAGCTCAGGAATATGGGCAAAAATAGGTTAGTGTGAAAGTCACATTTCTCTTTGAGTGGTGAAGAAGGAAGCGGCAACACACCTTTTGGGGTGCAGTATGTATAATTTTGCACAGATAGAATCACCCACGTAGCGACTGTGCACCTAACTGTGGAGCCTGTAGCTGGGGGCTTTCAAGACAAGCAAGAGGTTAAAGGTCACAGATCCTGGATCGGCTCTCTTGTTCCATCAGATGCAGCCTTGAAAACAAATGCGACAGAACCAGAGGAGTCTCTTTAAAGAGATTACCCATTTTTCAATATACAATATGGAATGGTAGCACTGGATTTATTAAAGTATTTTTAGAACATTCACAAAACAAATTTAAAGCATTAATAGTCTGGCGGAAAGACATTTAGCAACAAATGTATTATTGTATGTGCAGGTAATTTGTTATTTAAATTTTAGTGCATATAGCTTGCAATTTATGGAATGTAACAGGCCTCCTAAGTCGAATCAGCCTCGTGTCACTGTTGTAACTTTAGATTGCAAATGTGCACTTTGGGATGCTTCCAATTTGAGGACCTTCTACATGTGAACTTGAGTGGTGTTTCCATGTCACAACCCAAATAGGGGCCCTTGCTCAATATCCTCACTCAAAGCGGAACAACAGTGCCATTGGACCTCTAAATACTCATGATATTGAAATCCAGGGACCTTATCTGCTTGAATCGTCGTGAACATCACCCTCCTGCTTTCACTAATAGTGCCTCAGAACATGTTCTGGATGAAACGTGCAAACAGAAGTCAAGCATTAACAATTGCAGTTAAATAATTATTTTGCTACAGCAATTATTAGTGAACTGCATTTTGAAGAGTGTACCAAAAACAGAACAATATTTACTGACAGATTTAAATGGGTTTGCTTTGTGAACACTGAACATATTTTCTGACATATATTAGCTGACACATCATCTAATGAATTGCTTGAGACTCTGTCAGCCTTCCTGGCTTCCTGCTACACCATCTGTGGAGAAGCACATACATGGTCTCATAAGAAATCTGCTGTTCAGTTACAGAGAAAGGGAAGCCCGTTTTTAAAATAATCCCTCACTACAATGCTTAAGGGGGTCTCACTGTCTAAATGCAACTTAGTACTTCTGGCAATCAGTGCTGAAGTCCTTTCCTGAAGTCTTCACAGGATGGCATATTTGAGTTGTCACATTCTTAAAAGCATTCTGACATTAGTTCTAATATTTTTTGTATTAAAAAATAAAAATAAAAAAGGTGCAAATAAAAATAAAAGTGGATGTTTGAGGGGGAAAGCTGATGAAAACAAAATTAATATTCATTTGATTATTTCCAGTAATTTGATTGACTTGGTGAACTGTATAAGATTTGATTAAGTTCTGTGCAACCTGCCGCACACATCACATATACGCCATGGAGACACTCAAAGGCATATTGTTCAGTGCTGTTTTACAGGCCATTAGAGCAAAAGGTCCCAAAGAGAAGTTGACAGAACATTGCCATCATGAACAGCAGGCACAAAACCATAAATACACACAGAAAAACACACACACCACATATTAACACATGCTCATACCCCTTTCTATGTAAATGCACACTGCAATCAAAAGAAAAAGCAAAGGTATGACAAAAAAAAGGTATGACACACACACACACACACACACACACACACACACACACACACACACACACACACACACACCTTCCCACTCTTCACAAGACACAATGCAAATACACTACAGAACCAGAAGTTAAATTCAGCCCATGTTCCCATCAGTTCTCAGTGGAAAATCCATCTATTCTTTGTAGCAGGAATGAGTGAAAACATATTTTTCACTGCCTGAACTCCAAATGATAAGCAATCTCATACCCCAACATAAGCAACACTCATCAGACTGGCACCATAGTGACATTGTAGAATGAGGCTAGATTCAACATCATAGAGAAAGAGAAAGACAGATAGAGTTAGGTGGGGTGGGGGGGGGGGGGGGTATGGGATGAAGAGCAGGTATTCAGGCTGAGTTCCTTATGCTTCATTATCCATTGCTTAACTGTTTCCGCTGACTAAGATTACTATCACATCAACCACAGGAGTAGGACAATTCTGATTCAGACAAGATCCGGCCTTCATCAGAAAGGTCAACCTGGATTACACATGTAACCAATATTCCACAATGTGGCGCACACACAAACATCAGCAGTCAGTCTACTTCCAGAAATTTGTGTCTTCTTTCCAAGTACTTTTTTTTGTTAATAATGTATGCTGGAAGCGACACATTTTTAGACATAAAATGTCCAAAATGTCTTATGTCTCATGTAAAAAAAAAAACCCCAAACAGATGACCCACCCCCCCAAGAATTCCTGAAATTGTCAAATCACACTAGCTGTAATGTGAGAAGTAGCTGCAACATGGTAGTCAGAGCATTAGAGGCTATGGCCCCCAAACTGGGAGAACACCTCCATCATACCTTGAGAACCAATCTCTTATCATATATGTGTGCGCGCACGTGTGTATATTATATATATATATATATATATATATATATATATATATATATATATATATATATATATATATATATATATATATATGTGTGTGTGTGTGTGAGAGAGAGAGAGAGAGAGAGAGAGAGAGGGCCACATTCTTTATTCATTGTTATAATTCAGTACATAGTAACTAGCATTAATATTATTTTTTGTGATATATCTGAATAACCGTACGAATAACGAGAGTGAAGGGGTTCGTTATTCACAGTTATCACACCCTTTTATTTACACTGGTCTATGGAGGCTTTACAAACATTCCAATGTTTTTGATGAAAAACGCATGCCTAATTTTGATTAACTATGTAAAATAAAAGTCTCGTTGCAGTCGTCGGTTAGATTGAACAAGTGTCTCAGCAAAGCCTTAAATGTCAGCGGCGAGATTGTCATCGCACCCTTGTCGCAGAGGAAACCAGAGAACGGGCGGCAACACTTCATCAATTGTTTGTTTAAAAGTGTTACCGATATAACATGCTTTATAGCTTAACAACAACAAATGGGACACAAAGTGAACCCCACTTTTAAGAGGCTACAAATCAATAATTTAATGGAGATCCAGAATATGGAAAAAACTTCCATTTTCATTCCAGGACAAAATTTTATATTAATGTTCTTTTTTTCAGTCATAAATTTCTCGTGGAGTTCATGGAATATAATCTATACAATTTGTATTGTAAAGTTTGATTGTTATATTGTATTAATACTGTAAATCTAAAAAGAGCTTTGGTTTTGAAAATGCAGCCCTTTTACAGACAGGGCATTATAATTTGTAAGTTTATTGTGAACGCAATGCCTTATGAAACTGTTAAGATTTTTATGCTATAGGCCTAAAGCAAAAAGGAGCATGCCAGCCTACATGCAACAAATGTTTCATAACTGGCAATTAGTTCGGTTGGCGGTTGCCTTCGGTTCGGCATAACATCGACACAGTAATAGGCCTAGTCTTGTAAATTCATTCATGTTCTGTGGGTTAATTTGAACGATTGCAGGGGTTCACAAAACAAATTTAAAGCATTAATAGTCTGGCGGAAAGACTATTAATCCACGCGACTGTGGATTGTATGCAAATAAACTCAACAATAAAACAACAATACATCTATTCAAACGATTTAAGTGTTTTATAATGCATACCCAAGTCGTATGTGCGCTAGTAAAATCACTAATGCTAAATCAACTTTTTTGGAGGTAACGTCTCAGAAGTAGGCCTATAACTATTTCTCAGTTATGATTTTACTAGGTGCATCTGATAATATTCAAACGTGATCCTCAATATTTACTTTTGACAAACTACACTACACTGCTGAATGTAAGTTACTAAATGGTTTATGGTAAACGACTGCCGTGGGTCAGTCCACTCTCCAAGTGATTATATAATCACTGCTTGTATAGTTCAATAGCCTATGTAAACTCTAGAAACGATTTTAGAATTGACTGTTCGTACATTTGTTTTGTATGATTTCAACTTTATTTTATTTAAAACATGCTAGGCCTAATTGTTGAGATTTGTAAGCCTATATTCACAGTCATCAGGTTCTGGAGATGTTATACATAACATGTCGCCGCCTAAACAAAAATCTTTGTCACCAGGCATGCATTATGCAGTGGGGCTCTAAACCTGTACTCAACACAACAGAGTGGGCAATAAGATTGTGTGAAAGATTACACAGTGTTGTATTTAGGTTATCATATTTAATTTCTTGTTTCTAAATGACTTGACTTTCGTGAGGAGAGAAATGCCATTGCGGAGAAAAACAAAATATTCTTATATCTTTATGGACGCTGCCACCCACTGGGTATCGATGGTACTGCAGTCTCTATAAAAGTTGACATTTTCATCATTGACGAGCAACAGCAACCCCTAGGTAGTTCTCTGCATCGCTACCAACATAAGCATAAACCAGGAAGCTTCAATAACACCGAAACGTAAAGCATCATGCGCTGAAACTATCGACAAATGTTAACATAACTTTGTAACAATAAATATATTTGCTCTGAAGCTTTTATTATTTAAATTGTGAAAGTTTAATGTGATGGCAATAACAGAAAATAAATAGAACTAAATCTGCTCACGCTATAAATCTACCACAACACCAATAGTTTTAGTGCATTAAATGTTTAAATATGTGCTACGACACAAAGGCTGAAACACCCTATTAGACAACACTGACGTTTTCTCTCATCTCTGCTGACATACCTCCTGTAACAATAAGTATCAGTGCCTTGCCTTCTGCATTAAAATCATTGGTTCACAGAAACACAGAGGGAAAAAAATCCCTATTCTAATTTCAACGTGACCAGAAAAAAACAATGTATCACAACGAATATGTAATAGTTATTTGGCAGATTTAGATAAATGGGTGCTGCATTTTTAACAGGTGCAACAGGTGCTATTAACAGCAAGGCCAATGACACATTATCAATCAAAAGACATTGATTGTAAATCAAGAATTCTATAATTCTACAATTATATATATATTAATATATATATATATATATATATATAATTATATATATATATATATATATATATATATTAATATATATATATATATATATATATATATATATATATATATATATATATATATATATATAATTAGAATGTTCAAATAAGTTAAATACACTGCTTTTCAGGGGTGCTATGAGAAAAATAAGTGAATATATGAAGATGATTTCACCTTTCACATTGATCAGTGTTTTTAAAATGGGGAGAAGAAGCGACATGCTCTACTATGTTTGCATTTATAGCAACTGTGTCACACTAATGTGAAAGTTTCACCTCTTCTTACATGTCTCCGGAATTTAGTCAGATGTGGGTAAATGCTAAGACAGCAGCTCTTTCAGAACCAGTAACAGAACAGCAGTAAATGCTTTTACAAGTGACGAAGCAAAACATTGTACCACAACAGTCTTCAGAAGAGAAGAAGGTTCAACAAAGCAGCATGCCCACAAATCTGAGGACATTTAAATGTGTCAGTTTAATTATTAGTTAAATATCAGGTTAAAAAAAATCTTCTAATCTTCTATCTAAATAATTCAACCTGAAGGTGTTTGCTATTAAAAGCATTTACATAGGGTATACATATATATTCAGCATACTCGCACTGAGATACTTAGCAAGTATCAGCTGGTACAGAATTTGTTCTTCCCTTTAGAGATAAGTGTATTCACTTCTGAACATCTGCTTCACCATCTGATTTGTCTGTCCAAAATGAGCCTTTGATCACCAAGGTAAATATGCTTCAATTTACTGGCTACAGTTGTAACATTTTCCATCACCTGAATAAAGAAAAACAAATGTATTTAAATACTAATTATAGTTAGCATTCATTTTATATATAGTTTTTTCATTTTCAAAATAGTAACATTGCATGGTGCACAAATATTAATTCCACAGCTTTTTTCAAAATACACCAAAGAAGGATAAATGTTGCATAACAGCGAATGTGTGAAGAATAGCAAAACCTGGTGAATCATTGCCAGTGAGAGTAGGTGGCGTTTGGATGCCGGTCTCTCTCTCCCTCTCTGACCAAGTGCTATATCATCTAACCAGGAGCAGCCTGTCCCATTTCTCTGTGGTTCGTTCTCTTCTAGATCTGCACACTTCTCCATCCTCCGCAAGGTCAGGAATGACCAATACTGCTGTGTCAAAGGTCTCACAGGCCAGGCTGAAAGAAGGCCATGTTTCTGAAGAAGCAGGAACACGGCTGCAATGTGGTACATTTTCAATCACTTATTTTTACCCTTGAGAATATGCTTCTGCTTTTCATGTTTGTAGAGTTGATTCAAACCAGAAGTCAGTCCCACACTCCTACAGTGCGTTTGACTTACATATGCACACCCTTCTTTGAACCTGGTGACTCTTTGAGAAAATTTGCTGATTCTTACCACTACTACACAGAGAAACCTGCAGAAATGACTAACGACTTCACAAACAATAATTTGTTTAGTTCAATATGACAGTAAATAAGAGTGAAACCTGACTTAGATGATCAAACAGGCAATTTCTCAGTCATTTTACACTACATTCAGATCAAGCAACTGATACTGATCTTTTACCTATGACATTAAACATGACATTTCAAAATCATTACCATTTGGTTTGCTGTTTGCTAGCATATTTACAAGAAATGTTTATACAAAAAGTATTTAAAAAAAACACATACATACACACTCTCTCTCTCTCACACACACACACACAATATATATATATATATATATATATAGACACACACACACACACACACACACACACACACACACACACAAAATATATATATATATATATATATATATATATATATATATATATATATATATATATATATATATATATATATATATATATATATATATAAATAATCCTCCTTTTTTACAGTAATTAACACAACTTTATTATATATTTAATAACATATAATATTATCATTAATATAATTTATGCTATTATATACTATTTTATATACATAACTGCAGCATAAAGTCAAATATTTTTTTCTCTCTTTCAGACTTTAAAAGAGTCTCCTCCACATTCCTTGACTTGTCTACTGTATTCTGTGTATTACGTGTATTGAACACATTTGACCTCTGTGCGCATGTGCAACAGTCATTTAGCAACTGTTACTGACCACTAATATTGCTTTGGTCACCTGCTTTTGAATAGCAGTCTTTGCATAGGTGAAAATACACAGTTTTCTTGCAAACAGAAACAAAACAAGTAATGAATGCAGATTATGCTGACTATTTTTTACAGTAATTTACAGTATTTCTCCATGGGTCAAAATATGTATTACATGTATTACTGGTTGTTTCTTAACAACATGCTTTGTTTAAAGTTAATAAAGAGAACTGAAAACCATAATTTCGGGGTTATCTTGAACTACTTGTATAAAAATATAAGTAGCCCATTCCTTAATGAATTCCTAACATATTAATTCAGATATTCAGTATACAGTAACAATACATGAAAACATGAAACATGAAAATATGGATTTATTTGTTCTTCAGTGTATATGAGCTACTTCATAAATACATAACAGCATCTCACATATTTTCAGCAAGCTTACACAAATGGGCTATCAAAATAACCCAGACTTACAATGAAATCTGTGTCTTTGCATAGAACTATGCAAATACCTTTACCTGTAGATAGTAATTCTTTATTCCTAAAGAGAGCAATTCCAAAGCAGGTCACCAAAGGCAATATCAGTGATCACTTCTTGTTGCTAAATGACATACTGCCCATGCACACACGTCAAATATGTACAACTAATGACATAATGACACAGTGTAGAATAAAAAAAAAATACAAAAGATGCGACAAAGAATTCTGAGGAGACACATTTAAATTCAAGTCAGAAAGAGAGAGAATAAGCAAATGTGTCCTTTTTTGATCATCAGAAAGTCACAATGACACTGCAGTTTTTTCTCTCATATATATATATATATATATATATATGTATTATAGATAGATAGATAGATAGATAGATAGATAGATAGATAGATAGATAGATAGATAGATAGATAGATAGATAGATAGATAGTTTCTTACCTTCTTCCACTCTTTGGTAAGAACACTAACTGTACCTTTTGATATTAATTGGTCAAACATCTCATACCTCAAATCGATTTTAATCCTAAATTAACTGTGCATTATTATTCAGTATTATTATTATTATTAGTAGTAGTGATAATATATTTTTAAAATGGCAACATAGCAGTTCTCTTTGCCCTCCACATTGTACATAATGAGTTAATAGGGGAGTTTTTTCTGCTGGGTAACAGTGTGCTGAGTCATCTGTGTCATGGCTGCCCACGCACGCAGCCCCACGCAGCTCTGCTCTGTGCATCATGAGCTATGAGAGCACCAGAACCAGTGGTTTGTCTCTTCATTTACAGTAAACGGTACCAGTGTGTGGTGTTTACTTCCACAGAGGGGCATTTGAACCATACCCATGATCCCTGACATCACCAAGTCACAAAAACACACACACACCTTTAGAAAAATGCAGAGCACAATATGACTCAGAACCTTCAGAATGTCTATTTCATTTACCTTTCTCTTTAGTTATCTTCAACTCAATAAAACAATTTTGATTAACCTTAACCTTTGATTAACCTAATCTTTTGTATAGGACTGGTTGAGATATTTGAAGCAAGAAACTAAAATGTATTTATTAGTGTTTGCTATGTTTTGTATAGCCATA
The DNA here is from genome assembly GCF_052324685.1 of Brachyhypopomus gauderio. NCBI lineage: Eukaryota > Metazoa > Chordata > Actinopteri > Gymnotiformes > Hypopomidae > Brachyhypopomus > Brachyhypopomus gauderio. The sequence goes on from NC_135225.1 coordinate 16,533,577, forward strand.
GAGCACAGTCCCCACCAGATTACAGAATCTGGCCCACTGTGGTTTAATAGTCAGGACTAAATATAGATCAAGGGGGTGGTTTTCCATTTTTCTTCACTGTGAGTAGAGGACAGACCCAGAGTCTCGCTGGGACATACACAAGGTCAGTTCGGCTTCCTTTTCCACGACCAGCTCACCAAGACGCATGTACATACTAATTCTGACAGACATGCAGATGCAAGAAAATGTCAAAAAGCATAGTGTGGGTACACTAGTTGAATTGATTGCTGTGTGAATACATTTAAAAACTCTGCAGACTCTGCAGTGTAAATATGGAAATGTTAAGTTTAGACTCCATACTCTCACAGTTACAATAGGTTATTTACTAAGTTACAAGAGATCTATTTGTTCAATCTTTGCACCAATGGAAGTAAAAGGCTTGATGACTGTAATTACACTGGTTGTTCAACATTATTCCTTCAAAGTTCCATGAATCGTGTTGTCTATGTATTGATTTATGTTTTCCAACTCCAAAGCTGATGAGAGAAGATGAAACATGGTGCTTGCTGCTGTCCAACCTCTATGTCCAACCAAAGCATTTGTACGGGGCAATCATGCAACTCTCTGCATAAATGTAAATCAAATGAACATTCATTGAGCTTCTCTAGTACTCTACGTAGGATATAGTTTAAGGTCAGGATTGTGGCAAAGCTCAGTTGTCCTAATATAAAGCTGTTTGCATATCTTAACAGTTGTAATGATCAATTTCAAGACACCTGAAAAGCATTCTGAGGTACAATGCACAACAATGTTTACTGCCCTGTCCTCATTAGCAGTGTAACAACACAGCGTAAGCTCTACACTCAACACAAAACTACCATTCATTCAACAAGAATTAACCAGGTACTGACTTACCATTACACCTCTTGTTCTCCTAGCAGCCATAAACACAGTACAGCAAAATGAACAAATGGGCCCAAAAAATGCAGAAACAAACGATCTTCCCCCTCATTCACACACACACACACACACGCTCACACACACGCTCACACACACACGCTCACACACACATGCTCACACACACATGCTCACACACACATGCTCACACACACACACATGCTCACACACCCCTCTCAAAGGACCAAAGGGATCCGGATGAGTCAAAAGAGCTTAAGTGGAAGGCTAACGGAACGGAACGCTCATGAGGCACTGACTCACCAAACCACTGCTTCCTCTCCCCCACATGCCTCTCATAACTCCCCAGATGACTGGCCAAGTTCCCACAGCAACGCACGGGAGGTCTTCTGTGGACACGGCATGCAGGGCCACAGTCAGCGCTGCACTAGCCCTGTGTTTGGGCGTATGTGTGTGTGCAAAAGAGAGCAAACGTCCCTCACGGCCATCTGGGCTTCCAAGAGTAACGGAGGGAAAAGACAAAAGGCCCATTTATTTCACAGTCAAGTTTATGGAGGAGGAACAGGGCCGGACATGATGCAGTGATGCCTTTGAAGTGAGAGTTCGTGGGAACGTGAAAGTCATAGGAAAGATGAAGTTCCTCCTCTGCTGTGACTGCATTTGCTCTGGTTTTCTCTGGTCTTTGACCTTTTTGAGTCAAATTAGAGTTTTCCAGCTGTAAAGCTAATACAGATATTTCATTTAACTAAAATATTTACTAGAGAGTGATTTGATTGCCTATAACTCATAACATCTAATAGCCATCCAAAAGGCATCCAGTAACTATGAGAAAAGTATCTTAACAACAAAACATCTATTCATTAGCAACCATTAAACCATCCACAAATCTTCTGAGTAATTATAACCCACACAGTTCATGCATAAAACTCCCACTAACCATACAACTGTAAACATAACCCCTGTAAAAACAGTAAATAACAAATATCTGAGCAATCATGCTGTATAAACTGTAGCTGCTTTGTAAAACATAACGAGGGTATATGAACATTAATATGTTTATTTCATTTTGTTCTTCAATACGAAATGTGTTTAATGTGATAACAAGAAGTACTTGGGCGTGTTTAATGTAGGCTTTAAGACTTACTCATGAAATTGCGCGGCATGAATCCATTGTAACGTTTACCAGCTGCAGCTGTACTTTTTGTGAGCGAAAGTTTTAATTCAAATTAAAATGACCAGAAATTGTGTTCGGCACTTATGTAGGGTGACCAAATGTCCGTATTTCTCGGGACATGTCCGTATTTCACGTCCTGTCCCAGGCGTCCCGGGGTTTTTTTTAAGTGAGGAAATGGTCCTGATTTTTAAATTATTTGGACTATCATTTGTTATTGGAGTTTCTGTTGTTGACTTTTACTGAAAAGCATTTTTAATAAACCAACAGTAAATATCATGTTATTGTAGGATTGCGTGGGCCTATATTAAGTGAGTGTATGCCACAGTATATACACTGCCGTCACTCGCTAGGTTGCCCGTCCTAAAGCTGGACACGAACAAAGCTTGAGGGTCTGGTGTTTTCCTCATCATTGCTGTCCACAGTAACACAACTGACAATGTTCTTCTTAGTTTTTGGAAACTTTAACATTTTCAAAACATGTTGAGAATCACAGCGTGCGGGAATCACAATCACTGGTGAGAAAGAAAGACACAATGCGTCCAGCCATGCTGTCATGGCACTTTAAATGAGACTGCAAAGACACCTACTGTACCTTCTGACTCATTGATGCAGTTTCTACCCCCTCCCTTTCTTTCGCTCCACAAGCCAGTGAATAATCTCCAGCAGTGATCCCTTCTCTAAACTTTCGGTTTCACTCATTAATCATATAACAGGAGATAGGTCACCTAAGGTGAATAATTACAGTAAATGTAGGCATGCAGCCAAATGTCAAATGTTCATGAAAACCAAACAGAAAACAGAAACAAGTTAAAAGATACTGGAGCCTGCTTTACAAGTTAGCAAATGTTGACTGAAATTTGATTTTACAGAACTATGCTGACCTATTTTGTTGATGCAAAACGTGTTACAGTCATAAAGGTTATGCTACAGTAGTTACGTCTCAGAAAGTACTAATGTTAATCATTTTAACATGGCTTCATAAATTTAATTTAAAATGTAAAAATGTGGAGACACCTACAATATGAATATGATATATTCACAGACCGCCAGTCAATACCCCTCAACCAACACAAAGAAACACAGCAGGCTGACCCACAGAAAGTGAATGTAAATTATTTATCGTGAGGAGATTCCCATGACGTTCACATTCTGATTACAAATTCCTTCTTCTGCTCCACACAGACACTTAGTGGAAAAAATGAGGATTAATAAATCCTACTAATATATCTGTTTTCCTGGAGGCAGGTGGGATCACACATTATTGTGCGTCTGGAGCAGAGACCAATGTCTTATGGGTTAATAATCATACAGCCCAGCACAATGGCTTTGTGGTGACACAGCCTTCAGTCAGCTAAGGCCGAGGTAAAGCTATGAGTAGCTTGTCTCGTTCCTATCTTCACCCCTCCCCCGCCAGCTGACAGAGCGACTCGTCCCAATTCTGACGAGCATAGGTCTGGAATTAAGGCACCACTCTTAGGGATAGACCCTTTACAGATGCAAATAAATGAAAGTTTGGGCACTAGACACTCTTCTAGGAACACAAGCTAGAAAGCAGATTGTACATGTCTACAAACAACCTATATGACCCACCAACCTCCAATCTATGCCCATCAACCAGCCCTTAGCTGGTTTCAAGCTTCTCAAGGTGAGGTGTTATTACAGTAACTTACATGACCTAGAATGAGATACGGTGTCCACGAGCGTAGCTTCCTGCCATGAAGATGCAGGTGTCTGAGAGTCCAGGGTTGGCTTTATAGCTCCTCATTACAGCGTGATTTCAAGCCTTCAGGTCATACAACTCTAGTCTGAAAGCACGCGCTGCATATGTATTAACAGCATGATCTGCATCATAAAGCAGTGCAAGACTATGTGAAGTAATGTTGATTTCAGCAGGCACATTGAAGAGAATTCACAGTTTAGGTGGGTGAAGGTGTCATCTTCTGCCAAAGGCTTCTAAAACATGCATGATGCACAAATGTCTTCCAATGGCAATCTCTTAACTTAGGCAGCTAGCTTGGCACATGCATTTGGGGAAACACTGATGTTACATTACACACCAATATGTTAGGGCGAACGCACATGCATGCACACATAGGCACTGGCACCCAGCTGGGTAGCTGGCTTTTCTCCTCCCCCTACAAAGCCTGTGAGAATCCAGCACAGGTGCTTTCTCACAGGCTGTATCCACAGAGGAATGGAGCACACAAAACCTAGCGATCAATATTCTCCCATTTCATGTGTCCTCCAGGGAGAAGGAAACCCTAGAGAGACTCATCCTCATTCACACACACAAAGGCCAGCTCCGCTTCACAGTCACTAAGCACCATCCACAGTCATCTAAAGCAGTTGCAATGACTTACATTTTTCTCTATATAAAGGTCTTGAGGAATTGTCACTGTAGGCCACATTGATTGGTTACTCCAGGGCAGAGGTGCCATATGGGGGCTTGAGGGGATCATTCTAAGGACCTGTGACTGACAGGGGCCCAAAAAAGTGAGTAAACAAATAGGTACATTTCTTTCATTGGGCCCCATTGTTAAATGTTTCTATGGGGCCTAAAGTCCCTGGCAGTGCCCCTGCTCGAGGGATTCATTGTTGTAAATTGCTGAAAGAAGAATACCTTAACAGGTTTGTGGGGATAAAGAGACAACCACCTTTAAAATGCTGATGTGCTACTCCTTTCACACTGCAATGCAATTCTTTTTTTTTTTTTGCTGTCTAATTGATGGCTGAGTCAAAAATATTTCTAGATAAATGAGTCTTGTGTTTCAGTCATATTATGTCATACTGTGGTTTAAATCAAAATTACATTTAAACCGAAGGCTCAGTAATGAATTTGGTGCACTTGAGGTCAAAAAGTTAAAAGATGCTAGTGAAAAACAAATCCAGAATCTTCTTTTCAATATTCTGGCAGTCTGAATTTTTGCATGTATTACAATATAATGTACTGGGTATTACAGAAATTGCTAGTAATTATGAAACTGTCTCAACAGACAAACAACGGTTGCACTTAAGGGATGAGTGGTATCAGAGAGCTATCTGAGAATCTTACTCTTCAGAGGAACAGCCATTTTCAGCAAGATGCTATAAGCCATTTTATTTCTTCTATGCACTGAAGTACCAAAAACGTTTATAGTGCTAGTAAAAATGAGCAGTAAGTTTCCTCCTGATTTGCCGTGACAACCGTCTTGTTATTCATGAAATCTATTAAAGATACTAAATGAAGACTATTAAAAGGATTTCACTTGGGCTACACCATTATACTGCCACCATGTGGACGGTGAGATAAATGCTGAACATCGGCGTTAACTCATAAGTTTATGCTTCAAATTAGGTAAATACACTGCAAAAATGTTATACATTTCCTTATTCCTGAATGATCTACAGGAGTCTAGATACTTGAGTTAATACACGAACGATGACTAATGATTAAGTATATTCAGACAATTGGCTAGAGTGTTAGTTTCCTCTCAAAAAATAAACTTCCTCCCTGATGTAACATTTTATTTGTTAGCAAATACGTTTTAAAATACAATTCAACTACACATCAGTTTCGCAGATGAATTATATCACCAAGCGATGTTGGTTGTAGCATGAACATCAGCGCAGATAAAAAAGTTAATTATATTAATCGTAGAACATCGTGCACTCGTAAGGTTCGATAAAGCAGACAGCGACATAATCGTTGCCCTGCTGCAGTTCCGTAAATATCCACCAGATGGCAAAAAAAACCTGAGAAATGTGAATAAAATTAAATTTCGAATCATCAGGTCCATCTGTAACATTATAATGGACACAGTATTTTTATTTAAAAAATAAAAGTTGCAGTAGTACTTCATATTATAGTACAGTAATACATATCGCAATAGTACTTGATATTATAATCCAAAAGGTTATTTGAGTAAGACGAGTAATCAGAGAACAGACTGGCCACTAATGCTGAGAAAACATCTGTTCAGTCATTTCAAAACCATCTGAAAAATAACAATATATCTTTTCATCAATGTAAGTTTCAGTACTACTACATGTGCTTCTCTAATGCCTCCACTAGCAGATTTTACTGGAAGCTCAACTTAACAAACTGAAAGTAGATACAGAGGGCAGCAGCTGGTACAAAGAAATTTAATTATAAAGCGTTTGGTTTGTGTGTGGTTAACCTGTTGCTGAGAATGTACTAAGCTATCATAGCTTACCTTTTGCTAAGATGTACTAATACTATCGTATTTTATATTAGCAAGATATATTCAAACCAGCAACGAATGCCTATCAAATGCAAAACTTATTTGACGGTAACTATTTTTAGCTATACGTATTTTAGTCAGCATTATCTTGAGGGCCTAGAACGATGCGGTTTGACATAAGCAAAACAGGTTTGCCTTATGCTTAAATTTTGATAGTTAGTCATATTCCTTTAGAATGGGGCTTTTAGACTTATGTCCCATTTGATAGGTTGTGGTGGGGTTGGAAATCACCCGTTTATTCACAGATTCATGAATGTAGTGCGCATACCGCGCAACTAAAACCACATGAATGGAGACAAGAGGAAGTCCCATAAAACGTATTTAAAAGAATAGCAAAAAGGAAGACAGGTTCTATGATACGAAGGAAACACAGACGTCCGACGTACAGTAAGAACACAAAAGTTAAGCGTCCATTCACGAACTGAATTTTTCCTCACTGCGAGGTCCTCCGCGCAGCGCCATGGAGACGTGTTGCGCGCGAGGGATCCTTTTTCTACCCGGATACAGAGGCGCACTTCACGCGGGCCACGCCTCCTCGGTGACGCAGAGAAACGAAACCAGTGACTACGTGACTCAACACCGTAACCACGGAGTGGACCCTCACTAGCTGCCATGGGCGAAATGAACTTCAGCGCGCAGAACTGGATAACGGCAGTGTTCTCCTGATAATGTCTTAAAACAACGGGGGAGGGGGTTGCAACGAATAAAATTATATGTATAAATTCATGGATATAGATAAAAGTCAATCACCTTTCATCTCTAGCTATACCTTTTTGAAATATAAAGAAGGAACAGGAAGTTAGATACACTATCCAGCTTGTGCCGCGCACTTCCTATATCATTGCCCAAACCGCCCAATGAGAATAAAGTGACCCGACTCTGTAATTCCGTTAATTATAATACGTTCTTAATAAGACATATCGTTCGCTCTCATTTATAAACTATACAATTTATGTCTGCTCAATTTTAAAGACCCACAAATATATATGTACACGTGTGAATGAGCATACACATCGTGTAAGTTATCTAGTTACTAATAGTCTAAGAGTACCTTGCTAACATTTGGTGATTTGCAAAACCGAACAAGATTAGGATGTCAATTCTACAGTTGCGTGGGTTCCGGATTAGAAGGTTTTAGAATAAATGTATGTAGGAAACAAGCAATAAAAATGCAGCACGTGTTTATGCTTTTGACATTTTAAAAAATTAGGCAAGATAGTTTGAGATTAGTGTGCAAGTACATGGAAACTTACCGATTATTCTAGTTGAGTGTGAGCGTTCTTGTCGTGACCAATAACCCTCTGCGCCAAGTTAGGAATGTTTGAGACTAGGCTGCACTTGCACAAACTGTCCCTGCGACAACAGGCAGCGAATAATCGAAGCGTCTTCCTCTTCTTCTCTTTTGAACGTTTTACGCTTGTTCTGGACTTGAGTCATTCATGCAGTCAGAACACAGACTTTCTCCAGTTGGTCACACCCACTTCTCCCTACCGTCAATTTGCCGCAGCGATTCAAATCTTCATGGGTTGTGAATGAAGTTTCGCTCATAAGAAGTCAACGCCTTGGCAACCGTCTCACAAATACTCCCATGCATTTCAGTATGGTTGTAAAGTCAGAAATGCAAAGCCACCTATAATTAATGTTGCGTGAAGACCTAAACTATTTGCACTGTGTACCAAGCCCTACACATGTACTGTGGTTGCACTTAACCCGTGGTTGAAAACTTCTTGAACTGTTACACAAAAGTGTGCTTACAGGGGGAAAGTCGGCTGTAGTCGGTTCTGGGCGGTGCTGATTTTGAAAACAGGGACGGAAAGAGCAAACGTAGTTTTACTGGGTTGCCTCATTTGGCCCGTTCTCATTAAAATCTTCTGGAATATTGAGATGAAAGAATTTGGGCGTGTGGGGGAGTTCTGACGTGTAGACGCGCGCGCACCCGGAGAGCCTGTCCGCACACGCTCAAACGCAGACACAAGAACATTAGGAGCAGCTTTGAATTCCCAACTATCAATAAGATCACGTTAAGCAGCCGCAGACCCATTCACCATTCATATACGAATGATAACATCTGTTTCTTTTTAAACTAATAGTCGTGAATGTTATGGGAATTGTTTATGGAAGACTTGTGTGAACCACGGACGTAGTTTTGGGGGGGGACGGGGGGGACATGTCCCCCCCACTTTTTCAAAAGCCGGTTTTGGTCCCCCCCAGTTTTTACAGTTAAAACCAAATATTTAAGTAGCGACGAAGTCATGTCCCCCCCACTTTTTAACGGTTAAAAAAACAATATCCAAATAGCGACAAATCTAGCACTAGGATCATGCAGTTCCGAGCTCCCCCCCCGCTCAACAGTTCGCCACCCCAGGTTGTGTCCCCCCCACTTATGAAATCAAAACTACGTCCATGGTGTGAACAGATTTCTTATGTCTAAGCTTCCAGGGAGCCCAGCAACAAACAAACGATGAGAAAGTGTACTTTATTTATCCATCAACTCCTATACTTCTAGTTCTAATGCTGGTGTGAGCTCAAAAACGACTACTAACCACGCAGTACAACTGAGGAATGTCTGCAGCATTCTGCTGAGACTATGGGAAAACTTGATGCAAAATTACTAGCCTGTTATAAACCAGCATTCTTTCATACGTGGGATGCCAGCGCTAACATGGTTCTTGCAGAATAACACGTTATAAATTACCCTTCCTCCAAACAAAACCAGGCAGTGATCGAAGTCTCGGAAACATTTCTAATGGTTGTCTCTCTACACAGAGACCTTTGAGCATATGTGAGAAGTACGTAAGCTTTCGGTTATGGAGACGTTTCAGTTTCCAGCACGTTTCCTGAACAGAAATATTACTCGTGGATGTCGAGGATTCTCCTCAGCTGTATTGCCCAACTACCAACCACACATAAAGCACGTCAGGAGTTATTAGGCACTGGACATCAGTACCTGGCAGTTATAGGCCAGACAGCAAAAACAAATCCCTGAAATGAAAATATCATGATGCCTTTAAATTCTCTCCTTTCATTTAGTGAGTGGACTTGAAATGTAGCAGATTCTGTCCATAATGCAGGGCTGTAACTTTCATTTCCCAGAATGAGACCGAGATGAGGGCCAAAGTGCTGCATTCAAAGCACAGTGGGGTGAGAGCTATTTTAAACAGAGAAACGTGGCTATTCAAATAGTGTGGAATGTGCGTGGGTGTGTGTGTGTGTGTGTGGCGACATGTTTCTGTACTGTGGAATGTTTTTCATTTGCTTCTAGAATGTCTAACATTACAGCAATGCTTTTGTGGTGCTTGTTTTGCTGAGCAACAGAAAATAGTTGAAAATGAAAACAACTTGGATCTGCCAATAAATCTCAAATACTGGTAATTTCTTAAACACAATGTAAAGTGTAACTTAAAAGAACCATTACATCAAGTCATTTATTGACACTTATCACAAGTACAAACACTGATACAAATTATTTACATGACTGTAATACGGGTGTGGTCAACCTTTACCCCCCTGAGAATCTACTTGGTATGCCAAGACTTGCATACACAGCCCCGCCCAATTTTCAAAGGTCCTAACAAAGATTTCATGCAAAGTATGTCAGATTCGCTCAGAACGGGGGCTCCCCCAGAGGTGACGTCCTTGCTGAAACAGAATGCAGGAGCAGGAGGAGCACGTGACCTCCATGGGTCATGGAGGCAGCTCCGATCCAGAGGTTCCTGCACGCAGGAGCAGGGGACTCAAACGAATCAGGGCACGCACGGGAATGCCCAGCTGGCTGAACTTCAGCAGGAGTGATGAGAAAGAGGAGCTCCCTGCAGAGGAAAGAGACAGGACACAATCAGAGACAGGACACAATCAGTTGGCTTTCAGCAGATAATTCTTTTGACAGTGGGATAGCAGTGCTGTAGTCTCAACAAAACCATATTGACACGCAGACATACTAACATGAGACCAAGGAGTCCAGACAACACAACCTTCCACTCCTGTGGCATATCAATTTCTTACTGCTTATATAAAATTTTAATCTGTTCAGAATAAAAAATTTACCCTCAAGGTCTATGGACACCATTCTCTTGGAGCTGGGAATGGAGTGGTAGACCAGAAAGCAGGCAAGCATGGTGCTGCTGGTGTCCGCTTTCAGGGGCTGACCCCTCATATACGCCTGCAGCACATGGCTGGTCTCTGGGCATGAAGGATCAAAGTTCAGGAAGCAGGAAGGATAAAAAATTACAACAGTAATTTGGTATTTTACAGTACAGTGTTTTCCTTTGTTAAAGCTATTCAAACATGCTAAGAAATGTTACATTTAAAACATATGGTGTTCAGTTCTAGTTCCATACATGCTATTTTTTTGGTGGTTATCATTAAAATATATTTTTATTACCACTGACAAAGGTGAAAGTACACAATGCCATAATGCCACTAAACCCATTCAGTAAATTCAGAGCCACACCCACGTTAGCTGTTTGGTTAACTCACCACGGAGCCAGCAGTCGAGGGCTCGGTCTGCCGAGCTCTTCATGACGGGCAACAGGTCGGAGCTGAGCAGCTGGCCACAGCCGTGCTGGCACGCCTCCGGTGGCCCCTGCTGCAGGCCGCCGCGCTCACACAACTCCAGGACCAGCTTCATCTGCCACAGGCCGAAGGTCTCGCCCACATCTGCCCGCTCCAGCGCCTTCACCACCTGGACACGCACACACGGGAGACGTGGGAAAGGCCGCAAACAAGATGACACTTGATGACGGACGAGCAGAGCGACTGTGAGACTCTACAGTGAGGAAAGGGAACTCGTCATGCAGCGTGTTGTTGAGTCATCTCTCACTAAAACATATTGAATGATACAAGACACAGTTCCTTACAGTAGATGGCCAAGCAACTGACTGGCCACCATACAGCTCACTTACAAATACTGGACTGGAGACTAGCACCAAATCAGCTCTAAGGCATGCGCCACCCGAGTTAAGGCACCATCTTTAAGTAAAGGCAGATCCACAGTGTCCAAGCAGGGCCATCTCTGGCTACAAGGGAGTACAGCTGAGGGTACAGCTCTCTTTTCAAAGCAGTTTTAATTGTACAACAGCTCTCTATGTGAGCAGCAATTCTTAATCATTCACAGGTACACTACAAAGGAAGGCATGTGATCACCCCTAGCTGATCGTTATGTAACAAAATGTGTCATCTGCTCACAGGCCATTGGCTCCTTCCCTGTACCTTTTTAGACTCTATAAATTCTATGGGCAAGCAAGGACTAATTCTATTATTAACTACTAATTTCAAATTGTATTACATTACATTTGAGCAATGCCATAAGAGTGCTGATTAGCTCAAAGTTGCTGGTAAAGTAAGGCTTGTAGCACTGCCATGTAGACATTTAAAGACTGTGAGCAAGTGGCGGTGTCTCCTTTGAAATAATGCACCATGCACCAAAACTAACCTGGTCAATAGAGATATGGGTGGGAAGCATTTCTGGGTTCTCCTGGGTCACACATTCATATAGAATAGCTGAGAATAAGGCCACAGTCTCCTGTTCCTGGGAAATAAATATGAGAAGAAATAAAGAAGGGGGGGGGGGGGGGGGCAGAAACACCAGAAGGGAAAACCATAGTAAACATTTCATGACCTTGAAAATGTTTAAGGTGTATGCATTTGCAGTGTCTTTCCAAACCAATGGCAGTGATAGATATTCTATATTTAAAAAAATTTATTTCTTCACCTGCTTGATATTGAGAATGGGAAAAACCTAACATTTCGGTTTCAGATAGCTAATGGTGACAAACCTGCCTGGAAGACGATATGAATGTATTTTTGTTCAGCGAGGATAATAAAACCCTCTTCAAGGATCATAGCAAGAAGGTGCAGACGTTGGTTGCACCCTGTGGTTACAAACAACCTCCAAACTATTGGGAAGGATTGGCAAAAGAAAGCTTCTGTGGTTGCCAGGTCATAAACCTAAAAACATGTTCACTAAACATCACTGCAACTTCATATTAGAATGAGACACAAAGAGAGCTTTGTAGCAGCTAGGCCTGGAGGGGGGCCTGCTGTAAAATAAATCAACGTCATGCAGAAAAGGGCGCAATGTCCACCGAGGACATTTGGTGGTGGTGCAGCGATGGCTGTGGAAATGTTTAATCTTATATCAGCGAATACACTCCCAGTGCAAGAACAAGCTGATGAAAGCACAGGAATTCGTTTTAGCCTTTCTAATAATAAGAATTCTGGAGGGAACTATATTTACATAGGACACACAACGAAAGAAATGCATAAAGGCAAAAACGTATTTAAATGAGCTTCAGATACTTCAGAATGCACCAGCCCACATCTGTCTGTTAAGATCCACACTGACTACAGTCCTGCTCATGATGTTTAAAGGCTTTTTCTTCAAGCGCTATAGCCCATCCCCACAACAACCAGCTGAGGTCGTAAAACTGAGGTGGCTTTTCTGTTCTGTTTCTGCAACAGTGTTTTCAAAAATGTTTCAAGTATATAGCTTTAATTCTCTGGTCAAATGAAAATGAAAGGATTAATATATAATACTAATTATTATTTTTAAGGCAAAAGTGACATTTGAGACCTAGAAATACCATATTCCACACAGGGCGCAACATGGGCCTTCCTTATACTGTATGCTGAACTCTGTGTCTGGCTCATATACCATCACTATATATACTAACCTTCATGTTCTCAGATGCTTTGCAAAAGTACGCAGCAAAGGAAACCAAGGCAGCATCTGAGGTAAACGTTGAGATAGCTTCAGACTGCAAAGAAGAGAGGAAGAGATGATGAGTGAGAGACAGACAGTTATGTAGGAATAGAAAGTGAGCATTAATGGAATCAGAGATGGTCACCAAAAGAGTCCGCTAAAAAGAAGAATTTGTTTTTAGAAACTCCAGGTTTGACAGTCAGGTTCAACTTGTAGAAAAAACAAACACAAAAATGAAACATCTCACTCTCCATATTTACTTGTGCTGTTTAAAACACAGCAATGAACTGATGAAACTTCCTATGAGAACCAATATTTGCAGCTGGTGCTAGAGTTAATATTGACCGAGTCCTGGTCAAACCTGTGTGTTTAATCTGCCTTCCAGACAAACCTTGAAGGAGCGCACTTCTGTGTTTCTGTTGTTGACGCCTGGTGCCAGCAGGCTCTTCCAGCCACGTGGATCGTCCTTGTAAGGCAGATGTCCTGCACGCAGCTTCACATAAAGGATGCCGTCTCTGGAGAGGATGGACCTGGAGGGGACAAACAAACATACAAACAAAATACAACCTCTCACAATCAGGTCTCTCACGCACACACGCACACACGCACACACGCACACACACACACACACACACACACACACACACACACACACACACACACACACACACACACACACACACACACACACACACACACACACACACACACACACACACACACACACACACACACACCAGGATGCTTTGAGGTTCTTACTGCAGGTGCTGAGTTCCTTTGCTGAGATCGATATTTAGCTCCCAGTATCTTGGACCTTTCACCTTAATCTGTACATATAGAGAATACGTGCAGGTTAAAAACTAAACTGTGTTTCCCTTTAAATGTAGATCAAAGTGATGACAGGTTTTTTGTTTTACTTTCAATACTGATGTGTTGATGCTCTGTTCATTTTAATGAAGACAAATCTCTTCCAGACTGGCACTCCACGATTCATGTGCTGCTCAGGTCGTTACCTGTTTCAGGAGGTGGAGTTCAGACAGCATGGTGGGAGCCATCAATTCCACAGTCGTCTCCTCATACCACTGTGTCTCCTAATAAAATACACACAGAAGCACACAAGAAAACTGTTATTTTATAGCTACTCATCTACATGTTATAAGTACGTGGAATGGGTCACTGTTGGGTAGGGGGCATTTTTCAATTGCAGTTAACAGCAGGTTTCTACCCCTAAGGACTGACAGTTAATTGAAACAGAGCAGTCCCACATGGACAACCAGCAGAGAGAGTCTTCCACACAGTTCAAAACTCCAACACCCAGCAGCCAACTGGACAAAGACCACAAACAGAGAGCTAGAAGCAAGCAGCATGATTCATTCACTTGTTCAATAATTGCAGCAGCTGCTACACATGCAAATAAAACAGAAACAAATAAATTAGCCCCCATCGTTTTCTCTCTACAGACCCAGTTTGAGACTCAATTCTAATTCAGTACATGTTCGTCTTTCAACGTTCAACCACATGGGAAGTTGAGGGCTCTCTAAACGTAGGTCTGAAAACATGGGCAGGTGAGCAGCAGTACCTTGTAGGTGACGTCAAGCAGGGCATAGCAGGGTTTCAGAGTGTCTACGTCCACAGGAACCAGCAGCCGCGGCTCAGCAGCAAGCACACAAAGATGACGGAGAGCCTGGAGGTGATATCTGAGGGAAAAGAAACACCCACAATACATAACTGGAACACCTCCCTGCAGCCACATATTTCCCATGACCAAGAGAACTTGACCCAAGATCAACACTTGGAGACCAACCACATCAAAGTACTAGAAGGAAGAGAACAATCCCTTACAATAATGGACGCAAAAAGCCACCACTTAAAAACCACCCAACCCCACAGAGGATGAAATCAAACAAAATGGCAAGTACAAAGCAGCACACTACATTCGAGTGTCGGGGCACTGACGAACTCGTTCACCTGTTGTCAGTGCTATGAGCAGGGAAATGAGGGTAGAGGGCACAGAGGAGAGCAGCGATGGCAGAGTTGGAGGTGCTCAGGGTGTACCTGTCAACAAAGTCGCATGATGCATTATTGTTTCCATAGCAATGCAAGAAACATAATATAAGCCACAAACATTTCATATAGCAAGTTTTTTTTTGTGTGTGTAGAGTAAGTACTAAATGTGTCATCTGGAAATAAAAAAAACCCCAAAAAAACGCACATGGCACATAGAAACACAGCTGTGTTCTGAAGGCTGGGCTGCTGCACAAAAGCTGGTATGTTTGCACTAGAATTGACTGTGAAGAGGACATTGCTCATCCACTGTTTAATGGAGTCATTTGTGCCCCTTTGAAAGGCTTCACTTAAAAACAACAGCCACGCTGAAGAGAGTGCTGCAGTCGGCTGAGGGGAGGATAGAGGCACTCCTGGTGCATTCGACCTGCTCATCGTGCCATTCTGTCCGTTTGTGCAACAAACTCGCACATCAGCCCACCAGCTGCCTCTCAGTGTAGTGTTGCATCTAACACCCGAGAGAAACACTGGTCTCCATTTGAACTAGGATAAAATTCGCCCCGTCATCTCAAACCACATAAAGCAGAATCTGCTGATGTTTAAGCCCTGCAAAAAATGTCAGAAGAGCAGAAAGGCCTATGACACTTTTATTTAGAGTTAGAGTCAGATCTTTCTTCAAACTACCCCCCAAATAATCATAACTAAAAGAATGAGACTTTGGTTAGACCAGAAAATTAAGTTGAGCCTGAGCAACCAGTCATGCGCAAGACAAATGAAGAAACCATTCTAATGGACTGCAAAGAGGAAGTCAAGAGGTGTGATTCTAGCAGCTCAAAAATATATAACTGCCTAGGGTAGTCAGAATTGGTATTAAATGTATTTGACCAACGCAGGCTGTTTGTGGAGTGCCCTCTCTGGGTCGGGAGTGAGTCCTTGCCTCAAGTGGAGGAGATCAAGTATCCCGGGTTCTTGTTCACGAGTGAGGGAAGGATGGAACGAGAGATTGACAGGCGGATCAGTGCAGTGGCCACAGTGATCCAAAAGGCAAAGCTCTCGATTTACTCGTCAATCTACGTTCTGACTCTCACCTATACTGTAATCACGAGCTCTGGGTAGAGACTGAAAGAATAAAGTGGCTGAAATGAGTTTTCTCCACAGGGTGTCTGGGCTCTCCCTTAGAGATGAGGTCTCTCCGAGAGAGACTTGGAGTAGATTCACTGCTCCTCCATGTAGAGAGGAGCCAGTTGAGGTGGTTCAGGCATCCGGTCCGGATGTCACCTGGGCCCCTCCCTGGGAGAAGACCCAGGACAAAGAGTTTATATCTTTCAGCTGTCCTGGGTATGTATCGGAATCCCCCCAGAAGAGCTAGAAGAGGTGGCTGGGGAGAGGGGAACCTGGGCCTCTTTGCTTAGACTACTGGCACCACGACCCGAACCCGGATTAGCGGATGAAAATGGGTGGAGGCTGTGATAGTGGCATCTACAAAACCAATACACAGAGCTTCCCAGAGCAGAGGAGATGGTCTACCAATCTACTGCAAAAATTGTTTTAACTAAATAATGAAAACATTAAGTCAGGGGTATGTGAGATCCAGCAGGACCAGCTTTTGGCTGGGGAAAAGAAAGGGCAAAAGTCTAACAAAATCAATGCAAGACAAACCAAGGCAGATGAGACACAAGAATCCTGTGATACCTGCTAGTTTCTACTCTAAAGACTAGAATGTTCCATTAGCACCCAAACACAACCAGCCCACTTGGTTTCTAAATGAAAAATGTTTCAGTAGCTGTTTGGGGGGGGGGGGGGGGGGGGGGGACTAGAAATGAACAGGTTCCTTGCACTCCACCCTAAGTACACAGACAACACATTCCTCAGTGGAACAATGCGTACCTCAGTGGGATTACACACGGATACATGACACATTGTCAGATTGGTGTAAGAACTGAGAGAAAATGCAATAATGATTATGGTACAAGAGCGAAAGCAAAAACTCATATGGGTCCTAGTCTAAAAGGGCTGTGGAGCCCACTCACCGGCCTCCTCCCAGGAAGAGCAGGCCAAGGGCCATGTGGTGGGCCATGTGGAACCCATAATTCATCTCGCTGAAGGTGCGTTTGTGCAGGAAACGGCACAGCTGCAGCACCTTCAGGTCCCCTGAACCAGCCATCACCATGGAGGTGGCCAACAGCACCATGCTCAGACACGTCTGCAGGTTATACTGCCCCGGCTGTTTGGACATACATACACACACACACACACACACACACACACGCACGCACGCACGCAACACGGTCACGTCAGACTATACCACAGAAAATCCTGGGTCAATTGAAAAAGCATCGCTCCACTGTTTTCAGCAGAGTTGGACTGAGAACGTACGACTGTGGCTGTAGATGTTGTAGTGGTAGTTAGGGACTGCATGAAGTTGCGAGCAAACTTGTACTGTAATAAAGAGGCAAAATAAAAATCAATGAAGAAAATATTAAGGAATATTAAGGAAAATGTACAGAGTAGAATTTCTCTTACTAGGCATTCAAACGCATCCGAATTTGCAGATCCAGCAAATCGGAACCCCACAGCCATGCAGGCACCGGCTATGATGTAGTCATGAGCTTGTCTGAGAAGAAACATCACACTCAATGATGGAGTTATGAGTTCGTCCGAGAGGAGAAACATCACAATTTTTTTGTTTTGATGACATTCCAGATAAGTATTTTGTACTCATTTTCATCAGTCACTGCATTTAAAATCCAAGAAAGGTACATTTTGATGAAAATAACTCCTCTTTAACCATGTCACATCAATGCTTTACCATGTTTTAATATATCGCGCTATATATTACTCATCACAGTCACAATCTGGATATACAGTTGTGATCAAATTTATTCAACCCCCAATGCTGCGAAGGGTTTTATGGAATTCAGTGCACATTTGTAATTGTGTTCATAATGAAATCTTACAAGGACTTGTTAAAGAACTAAATGCAACTAAGATAGCATCAATTTTTTTTATCATAAAGTATTAAATGGCCTTTTTGTGATTTCTTCATTGACACAATTATTCAACCCCTTTACGACTACCACTCCTAAGAACAGAGGTTCATTCCAGTGTTTTCCATCAGGTATTGAAAACATCTGTGGATGTCAACGAGCAGCAATCAAGCATGATAAGCACCAATTAGGCAGATTTAAAAGGACTGTGATACTCAGCTCCTTCTAGACATCTACTGGTGTGTTTCCAAGCATGGTGAAGGCAAGAGAATGGTCCCAGAAGACAAGAGAAGAGGTTATTGCTCTTCACAAGAATGGCAATGGATATAAAAAGATTGCGAAGTTGTTAAATATTCCAAGAGACACTATCGGAAGTATCATTCGCAAGTTCAAGTTAAAGGGCACAGTGGAAACGTTACCTGGTCGTGGCAGAAAGAAGATCCTGACCGCGACTGCTGTGCGCTACCTGAAGCGTAATGTGGAGAAAAATCCCCGCGTGACTGCTAAGGAACTGAAAAAAGACCTGTCAGATGTGGGCACTGAAGTTTCAGCTCAGACAATAAGGCGCGCACTGCATAACGAAGACCTCCATGCCAGAACGCCCAGACGCACCCCCTTGCTGACTCCAAAGAACAAGAAAAGTCGACTGCAGTATGCCAAAAGTCATGTGGACAAGCCACAAAGGTTTTGGAACAGTGTACTGTGGTCAGATGAAACTAAATTTTGTCATCAAACCAGCGCTATGTTTGGAGAAGGAAGAACCAGGCTTATGAACAAAAGAACACCTTGCCTACTGTGAAGCATGGCGGGGGGTCAATTATGCTTTGGGGCTGTTTTGCTTCTAATGGTACAGGAAAGCTTCAACGTGTGCAGGGTACCATGAATTCCCTTCAGTACCAGGAGATCTTGGAGGAAAATGTGATGGAGTCAGTCACAAACCTGCGGCTTGGGAGACGTTGGACCTTCCAACAGGACAATGATCCGAAGCACACATCCAAGTCCACTAGAGCATGGTTGAACATGAAAGGCTGGAACATTCTAGAGTGGCCATCGCAATCACCAGACTTAAATCCAATTGAGAACCT
This sequence comes from Brachyhypopomus gauderio, assembly GCF_052324685.1. Taxonomy (NCBI): domain Eukaryota; kingdom Metazoa; phylum Chordata; class Actinopteri; order Gymnotiformes; family Hypopomidae; genus Brachyhypopomus; species Brachyhypopomus gauderio. The sequence goes on from NC_135225.1 coordinate 16,552,662, forward strand.
CTGGTGGGACCTAAAGAAGGCAGTTGCAGTGCGCAAGCCTAAGAATGTGACTGAACTGGAGGCTTTTGCCCATGAAGAATGGGCTAAGATACCCATAGGTCGCTGCAAGACACTTGTGTCAAGCTATGCTTCACGCTTGAAAGCTGTCATAACTGGAAAAGGATGTTGTACTAAGTACTAAAAAATAATGTCACTAGGGGGTTGAATAAAACTGATAATGATGTGAGCACAGTAAAGACATTTGTGGTTATTCCATCATAAATATTATGTTATGTTTGTCTAATTTATAAGTGCCTCTTTGATATAATTGTAAATAAGATGACTGAAATGATCAAAATCAATGTCAAACTGGCCAAAACACTTTATTTCAGTGGGGGTTGAATAAATTTGATCACAACTGTATTATCACCCAACTTGAAACGCCCCTTTGCATTATTACAGAGATAAGTTTAATTAGGGTAAGGTCCATCACAAATACATTAACATAAAGGATACATTTTTTTCATTCATCTTTCTGAATGTCAAAAATATAAAATGCCTGTTCTGTTTGAGGTCCCAAGCAGCGGAATTAGGAAAATATAGTATATGATATGATAAATGATGCCGATATGTGGTGGAACGAGAACTGGATTAATATATCTGAGTGTCATTTGTACAACAATGGACATTAGCCAAAACAAACAACTGAATATATATGCACAGTATAATTAAGCGGAAGTGGCTGAGAACTTTCAAGAACCTTGAGGCACTCCTTGTGTAACAGAGGGAGTAGAGAATGTATGTTTATCAATACATATGAAGAGAGATCAGCTAAGGAAATAGGACAAACTAAGTTACAACAGTGTTAGAAGAGGAGTGGAAGAGTAAGACAAGTAAGGCAAAAAAAGTCAGACAAAGCAAGCCCACACTCTTAAAGGCTGTCCTAAAGTCCTGCAGAATAAGATTATAGAGGACAATATTATTATAAATCAGCAAAGAGATTATTAGTGACTTTTACTCACTAAGAGCCGTTATCCAGAGAACAGAAAGCCAAACTAAAAAGGCTCAAAAGGACAATATGATCAAAGCCAGAATATAAGAACTGCTGTAGACACACTCAAGAGATGGGAGCGTGGGAGATAGGAAGAGCAGACCTTGGCCAGAGAGGTCAGTGAAGGGTTAAAACAGGTGAGGATCAGACTAGAGGAACAGATGTAGAAAGTCTGAAGCGGTGCGTGCAAACTGGGCAGAGAGCTCAAAACTCAAAAAAAAGCAGATGAATGGACAAAGGGGAAATGTGAACTATGATATCTGCATCAGGACTGAAAAGAATGTATGAAAAGTCAGGAAAAAAGATGCATATAGATGTCTACAGATTTCTTGCTCTTCTGAAGGAGATTTAGAAACTTGATTCTGTATTGTTTTGACAACAGAAGAGCCACGTGGGGGAACATTTGATGAATATCTAAATATATCAAGGTCAAGCAAGGGGTGCTTTAAAATGTACACCTTTACAGACTACCCATGCCTGTACAATAGTGGATCAGAAATAGTTTACAGGTCAAATTGCTGCCTGCAAAGAGTTTTGGTCCTGCTGGCCGCCTTCAATTGGCAGTGCTGAAATTAAAGTTCGAATTAAGAGAAAACAAGCACGTCTACAAACATTTAATACCGATGACACAGACTTACATCAATGTCTCCATGTTTAGATCCTCCGTAACTAGTACTTCCTCCTGGAGTACAATGTTGTCTTTGATTATCTGTGAACATCGTTAGACTCAATTACATTTTAATAAGTTTTTATAAGCCCCTCTTCTGCCCCGCAAAGTTTCTGGCATGGCTGAAGAGTCAGGATTACATTAAAAACAGGCCTAACATCCAGATACCCAGATGCCCTGTGGTCAGAATACAACCGGTAATAAACCAGGTAGACGGTGGCGGAAAAAAGGTGCATGCCAACAATCTGTAATTGTACATGCAGAAAATAAAACTATAAAATAGGTGCAATAAAGTGTCCAGAGAGCATAGGCAGAAAACAGGCATTTCTACTAAATTGTTTTGGAAACTTTCTCATGTTCACATTAAATGAAAACAGAACCGGGTGGTTGATATTTAAACTTCAATCTTTTCAGTATGCAGACTATAAGATTTATACATTTCTGGTGGAGGTTCATGAAATGTGGTCTTCTAAATAAAACTGTAGAAGCTAATTTGATAAAGCCCTTTAAACTGAAGAGCAAAACCCCTAGGCCACATGACTTCAATAGTTCTGAAGCTATCCAGAACTTGAGAATATTTCTCAAAATTCTAAAAAATTTAATGAAAACAAGCTACCTGAACCATCAACTGTAAAATAATTTGAGGGGGAAAAAAAAGAAAAACAGTAGTATAACACACTTAATGCAGTAGTATCTTCTTAATACGGTAGTATATTTTTAGTGTCTCCTAAATGCATCAGTATCTTTTAAGAAGTTGCACAACTTTAAACAGAAATGCATGTTGCAGTAGTAACGTGTAAATTTCAAAACTCGCCTTGCAACATATCCTAGTAACCCTGAAACTTAAAAAAAATAAGAGGAAGTTAAGATGACCCAAGGTGAAAAGACCCTGACACACAGGCAATTGGAAAGTCCTGCTAAAGGCCTTAATGAAAAGGCTGCATAGTGGGAAGGCTGGAGACACACACTTAGAGTGTGTTGTGTGCACGCTTAGTGTCTGTATCAGTATGTTGATATTGTACCTGAGGCACACTGCTGGTCACCCATTCCTGACTGGGCAGGATCTCGTCCCACATGATGATGCATCTGGCCAGGGTCTGGAGACAGAATAGAGAGTTTACGAGTTCGGTCATCAACAACCAAGTGCTTTTTCTATTAGGTCACTATTCCCCCTTCTGCCTTCTTTCTATTCTTCTAGCTGAAACTTGTTACAGCTTGTCCGAGGCGGTTTGTTGGTACTCATGTGACCAAAGTACCCATGTCTGATTCTCATTAGGACTTAGTGAGGGGACAACAGAGCTGTCTTTTTCTGTCTTCTCCTCGATGTTCACCAGCTGTCTCCCCGTCTGGAATGGGGGCTGCACCAAGACTGCGAGTGTGTAAAGCGGTATTTGAAAATGACTGTCAGATTCTCTCTACCTACCATCAACACTTCCTACCCATATCGCAAGGCCACCAGCAAAGTAGCTGGTTCCTCCCACCCCTCACAGTCTCTCCATCTTGAAGAAGGTTCTGGAACATCTGTGCCACCGCTGCCAGACTTTACGTCAGCTTCTTCCCAGCAGTAGTCAGACTGCCGCCCCGAAACACCCGCCGAGACCAATAAAATGTCTTCAGCACCAGGACAATCAAAGACATGAGCGTGTGTCTCTCTTTTGCACATCGCTACACACCCACACGAGCACTTTGAAAGAGGTAATTATCTTATGAATTATCTCATGGACTGTTATGTCCTTACAGACACTTACTGCCAGTGTTGATTTTGCCTCCACCAAGTCTATTTGGACAGTGTACATTTTTCTAAGTTTGCAAACCTCCTCAGATGACACATGACCAAGTCAACAAAATATAAATGACAAAATATAAATGCCCTGATGTGCAGGTTTGCCCTGTCCCGTGTGATCGTCCTTGTCCCTTATTCGGTGTATTTAGCGGGTTGTGTGTGTATCCTTGTGCGTTCACATGTGTCCTGCACTGCCTTGCCATTGTGTTTTCTGGTCCATGATGCAAGAGATATCATCTCAGTTCAGCGGACTGACTTAAACTTCAGCTTATAGGTAGAATAAATTAATAAAAGAGGCTAGATTAATAACCATTGGATGCACAGCATCTCAAATCTCAAGAAAAACCAAGAAAACGAAGAATGGTCTGATGCAGTACCAATGAGAAGATCTCAGGGGTCACAGTGAACATTACACACATTTAGCACCAGAGGCCTAATTTATTCAGAACTTCTCTCTCTCTCTCTCTCTCTCTCTCTCTCTCTCTCTCTCTCTCTCTCTCTCTCTCTCTCTCTCTCTCTCTCTCTCTCTCTCTCTCTCTCTCTCTCTCTCTCTCTCTCTCTCTCTCTCTCTCGTTTCTCTCTCGTTTCTCTCTCGTTTCTCTCTCGTTTCTCTCTTTCCCCCCCGTCAATCTCTCACCCTCAGCAGCAGGAACTCCGGTTTGATGAAATCCAGCAGGAACATTGTGTCTGGGGCTTTCAACCAATCAGCTATAGACCTAGACAGACACAGAGAGAAAAAAAAGAGAGATAGAGAGGTGAACACTTCAGATACAAATCATGACCATGCCACAGAGAGAAAGGATGAATGAATACTGCACTTGCCTGTTGTTGGTTTTTAGGTAGATCATGGCAAGAGCTAAGGTGGCACCAGGACAGGTCACATCCACGTTGATGGTGTCACCCTCCTATGAGTAATTTTGATCTTTGGTTTATTCGATTCCAAAATGTGACGACAGGAACAGCTGTCACCGACACACTGCCTGTGTGATTAATCGTGTGTCTAGGTTTTTACTGCACCTTGATTTGGTAGCTAGGGGACTTGTGTTTCTCTCTGTTCATGCCGGCGTGGGTGCGTCGGTGACCCCCCACCATGTACTGGTAGAGCTGTTCTGGTACATTCAGGTCAGTCATCCCGATCAGGTTACTGCCGTGCTACAGGACGAGAGGCAAGGTCAGCATGGGAATAATGCCGCTCTTAGTTTCACACACCCACCCTCACCCACAATTATTTTGCAAAACATTTACCAGGTTCACAATTAGAATTTCCCATATAATGTTTCTAATATTTTCTTGAGCAACCTGCAACACATGGATTGTTGCAGTTCTTATGTCAAATATGCACAAACAATTATGTTATTACTGATGCTTCATAATCAGTGTTCAAGCATTTGTTCAGACGTCAATGGAAATAACAACAAAACAGCCAGTTTTGTACATTTGTAGGTCAGGCAGACCAGCTGATCGTCCAAGGCGTGGAATCCTGCTGAACTACTTTGCTATACATGTTGTACTTGTTTATTATACTGCTGAAGGAAAAAGCTAGAACTACACTCATACATCCAATTCAAAGACAGACAACCAACAATACTCCTTAGTCATTCACTTGATAAAAGACCTTGTGATTTCACATGATCAACAGCATTCAAAACCACAAGTGAATATCTAAGTACAGGCTCACTATAGCATGAAGAAGCTATGTGGACCTCTTGTGGAAACTAGAAGGAACTTCAGCATTCAATGCTTGAAACTCATGCAAACAAAATGGCTTTAAGAAAACCACAAAGTTTGTCTTTAATCATGGGAAAATTCTTGTTCAAAGGCAAATGGTTTGGCTATGACTTGCTTGCATGATAACAAGCAGGAAGGAGGAGGTCAGGTGACCATGAACATTGCTAACACCGATATGTGCTAATAAGCCAAGGTTACATGTGGCTTTCCAAGGAAATAAACGCTGCAGCACTCTCAAAATATTTAGCAACAGCAGCACACTCACCCCGAGACAAACCATGCCAAGGGCAAGACCGGCCGCTAGGGAGTAGGACTCTCGGTCAGTGCAGTACTCCATCTCAGGTCCAGGGGGACGGCCTGAAGGAACACACGAACACGAACACACGAACACACACACACACACACACACACACACACACACACACACACACACACACACACACACACACACACACACACCGCCATGAATACACACAAGGCCCTTGATCATGTCGCCTCTCATGCACAGCCCATGACCCAGAACGCCCCCTCCATCGCTACTTCCCAAGCTACAACACACACACACACACACACACACACACACACAACCAGTGTCTACACACAACACGGACGCCCTTAGCGAGCCCTTCCCACAGCAGAAGCGGGGGAGTCGGGTGACGGCTGCACTGACCGATCTCGGCGAGCAGCACCTCTGCGTTGTGCCGGTGGCCCGTGCCCTGGTAGACGAGGCCGAGCGCCACTACGGCGGCGACCTGCACGCTGTGGGGCACGTCCAGCTCGGTGGAGGTGGGCGGCAGCAGGGCCGGGATGTGGATGCTGAGCAGGCGGGTGATGGACATGTCCATGGTGCCCAGCTTGGCGGCGGACACGCCCAGCAGGAGCCCGATGCTCGTCATCTCGTGGCCCTGGGCAAAAGGGCACGGGGACAAGAGATTACGCTCAACAAAGTGAGGCTGTAATATGATAGCTCAGCCTGTGTGAAGGGAAGGGTGAGTCAGTTCAGGCGTCAGTGGAGACAATAACAAAACATTCACACAAAAAAAAAAAAGCGTTGTAAATTTGTAGGTCAGACAAGCCAGCTGATCGTCCAAGGCGTGGAATCCTGCACTACACAGCAGGGGTCATCTCTGCTCCAGCACACCACAATACTCAGTAAAGACAGAAATCAGTTGAACAAATTGAGCGTGTCGTAATGGTGCAGCTCGAGAACCCTTCCAAATTAAAGACACAGAACCGGTAAGCTTCTTCACCGGTTCCAAAAACAATAGCATATTTTGTTGTTCATTCATTCACTTTTGATATTAGTGTGTGTAAGACAGGATGTTTTTCGCTGGTTTCTCGTAATTGAGTACTATCAGACTCTATATAGCCCTAGCCACCAATCTCAATGTGGTGAAGGGCCAGTCTCAATGCACAGTGTATAGCTGAAGCTATAGATTACAGATATGCATTGCGACCACTGAAAGTAGCGATAGAGTCAGGCCTGACTGGAAATGAGAGAACACGGAGCGCGTTACGGTGCTACACCATGTCATAATGAAACTCTTCTTTACGTTTGTCTTTCATGTGAGAAAAACAACAGGATGAGAGCAGAACCTGAAAAGAAAGACAAAAAGAAAAAAAATATAGTAGGTAGCTCCAATACTGGAGAAAACAAAGAATAAGGAAAGAAATCTTAAATCTTTGGAGGCCCTGTTAGCATCACATGTTGATACATCACAATAATAATGGAGTCTGTCTCATGAACTTTTCAAAGCAGTGAGCTTTACAATATGTGCCTTGAAGAGCAAATTCACACTTTGGACTGCAAATCTCACCAACTTCAAGATCACCATCCACCGTGATCTGGTCCTCCCTTCCACTGAATCCCTACCAATTCCCATTAAACTCTGGCTTCAAAGTAGCCACTGCACCCAATATACTCCACACCTTCCAGTGTAGATCTCTATTATAGATATGCAGCAGTGAATCAATCTGCTCAGACTGCTTGTTGACCTCAGCGAAGCTGCCCCTTATGATCAGGGCAAAACTCTGGTCTTTCTTCAGGTATTTACAGCCCTGGGCATAGCTGCAGTTGGCTTCTGCATCTCAGTGAGGGTCACGGGCATTAATGGGCTCCGCGTGGCCAAAGGCCTTTCTGCTTCCTGCCAGCCACTTACCTTGGTGAGGTAGTCGTGAATGTTGAGCGTGGCGAGCTTGGTCAGGTGACCGTTCAGGCCCAGGGCCATGAGGAAGCCGGCGTACTCGTTGGCCAGCTCGGCGCTCTTGGGCTTGTTGTAGGCAATCCAGGCGGACTCGACCTGAGAGACTGGAGCGATCTTCAGGCCGGCCGCCACGCCATTGTGGAAGCTGGCCCAGCTGGTCATGTTGGGCGGCACATCGATGTTGCCACTGTTCAGGTCCACCATGGTGTTCCTGGGTGGAGCTCGGCCTGCAGGTGAGAGAGCAATGCTGCTTAAGTAGGAAGGGGAATTCATTTGGTGGTTTGGCACCGTTTGTCAGTGCACACATACACACGTGTGCAAGAAAATACACCTATTCACATAAATGCTCAAAGGAAGAACTTTCAAGCAGGAAGAATGGTCTGGTTTTCTGAGAAGACCCCAGCACTTAACATGTACTGCTAGTCTGTTAAGACACGGTGACTAAGAGAGCTGCTGTGTAATTGTGTGGCTCCGTGAAGCACATGGCACAGGAAGAGGCCCATTATCTACCTACAGAGCAGAAGAGATTATCAAAGAGCAGAGCGTGTTGCCCAGGGAGCAGCACTCCACCCAGCAGAGTCCTTCACTGGCCGAGCTCGTTCACAGAAACCGTCTGGAACGGCAGGCAGCATCAGCTTGGCGTTGACCGATTTTGCACAGTCACCCACGGTTCTGATGAGCAGCGTCTTACCGGTCAGGTTGAGCTTGGGCACAGGCAGGGGCTCGGTGGGCACGGGGTGGTAGGAGAAGAGCGTGAAGAGACCTCGGCCAACAGGGAGGGCCATGGTGCGCTGGCACAGCTGCAGTAGCCTAGCACGCAAATATTACAAATATAGGAGGGTCCCTATAGTCTATATGACACACTGGGTCATGACTATGACTAAATAAACGATTCAGCTAACAGGTGTTCCCCCCTCTTCTCGCACTACATATCATTAACATGGGGAAGAGAGCTGCAATAATACGGTATTTTAAAAACGTTTCCTTAAATTGTTACACATCTCTGCATGGCTGGGGCTGCCTCACTTGTTCTCCTTCTCCTCAATGTACTCGTGGTCGCTGACTTCGGGCAGGTGGGGCACGTTGACACGCACGGGCCTGGAGCTCTGGAGAAGACGCCGCACCTCCTGCACACGTAGGTCCTGACTCCAGATCAGCCCCGTTACCTCCGGGTGGAGATCAGCCATGCCGTCCTCTTCCTCATCCGCCTCGGTTGTTGCAGGGGGTTCCAGCGAGATGTTTAGCCCCACCATCTGTCACACATGCACACACACACATGCGCACACACACACGACAGGTAATGCAATGTAATAACCGACAGACAAATGTGCTTAACAGTGCTGAGATTTTAAACTGAAGCCCAGTCCAACTGACATGGCCATTTTGGATACACAATGTAATGTAATACACAACGCACTGCAGAGGGTGCAGAAGCCACTAGTTCACGGCCTATAAAGAGCACCATTTAGCAAGAAAGTTTTTTTATTGGCTTACAGGCTTCCCGTTGGCCAAAGAAGCTTTGTGAGCCTGCTTGGTTAGGTCCTCCCGTCCAATAAGGGCACAGACCTCTTCAGACCAATCAGAACAGGGCTGTTCTCTGCACCGCGTGATGGCGTCTCTGATCGGCAGTGCTACACCAAACGGCACAGATTCTAGGTCCTTCAGTGAAAACCCTAAACACACACACCCCACCCATCAGACAGTATATACACAATAGACAATAAAGCCAAAATTACATTTTAATTAAACTAACGTTTTAAATAAATAAAAAAACACTGTCACTATTAAGTGACTAACATTTTCGTGTTATAATGCTATCGCAGTTTGACCTTGTTTGAAGATTAGGGATTCATAATAAAAAATACCATCTGAATCTGTCTGGCAGCAAATGTGTCGGTGAAAAAACTGAATTTTCACATGCAAGCCATCGACAGAATTTCCCACGTGCATCCATTTAGCTATCATTTTCAGTCCGTTTGACGCAAGCACGATAGCAAACTTCGCAACTTCTGTACCAGGAGGACACGGGGAAGGTCACTTTTTCCATAAAAATTGAAATTTAGCCATACAGAGCAAAAATAAAATTTTGCTGCTCTGCCATGATTTAAAAGAAGCTTAAGTCATCAACTCCATTTTTATGTAACTGGACACTTCAATATGTGATACCTCATTTATACGTCGATTTGATTCGCTTTCACCAAGGGCACAGGAGAATTTAGCATAGAAATATGCTAATTATCGCCACGTAACTTTATTAATAGGAATTATTTACCGTGCCGCACATTCCGCATTTCATAGCGTAGCTACCATCTGGTTTCATGCATCTGGTCCCATAAGCTTTTCCTTGTTTGCTTGTGCATGTCCAAATTAATATGTTTTCTATTCACTATTCTCAAAGCCTTAGGTTTTCTTCCCTTCATGTAATCATGTTTTTAAATATCGATGTCTGAAGAGCACTGCTCATGTGTCATGCAATGGGCGATTCTGAAGGTTAATGCGCATGATGCACCTTTTAATTACGCACACGTGAGGTGCATTTAGATTGATCACAGATCTGTCATGACTTAGTAAAGAGCTGTGAATGAGAGTCACACCTGCAGAGGTCAACCACACCACCAGCTTCTCCGCCAGGCAGCCTGATGGAGCACTGGGCTTTACACTGCTCCGCCTGTACACACACACGCACATTATGTACCATTACAGTCTGTTAAGCACACCAAAGCTAAAGAGTGCATACAACAGCCTTCCTAGCAGATCACCCAAATCATTACCACCTTAGAACAGGCTCGCCGAAACCCTTTTTCTGTCCTGAAACAAAGTGAAACAAACGAACAAACAGTGAGAAGTACTGCATGTGCAAAGCTCTGATGAGCTGAACACTGAGACAACAGATTATGTATTATATTAAATCATAATCTCCAGTCTCCTATGGTAACATTGATCTTCAGCATAAAATAAGAGAAAACTCATGCTGGGGAAACGTCAAAGACACAACTTGCTGTCCAGTTGTCCCACAGCACAGCTACGGGAAGGGTGACAGCTCACCTGCAAAGATCCTTGACAGGTATTTAGATACATTGGTTGAGACAGCGTCTTCATCCCCCACTACGTACAATGCGTAGCTCTGTCAGCGAGACAGAGAGAGGTAGAGAGAGAAAAAGAAAGAATGAATGCAGCGTAAATTGCTGTCATTAGCAGTGGGACAGCACCCATGTGGTTTCGGTTTCTGCTGCAATGACAGTAAAGTCGGTCTGGGCACGTTAGCGAGAAACAGCATGTTCACACTGATTCTAACCAATGATGGAGTCATCAACCACATTACTGTATATACCGACCACAGAATGGAGCCAATAATGTGCTTTTACAATGTATAATTTCTCCAGAGGAGGGACCACTACGTCCAACTGCCTCGTCTGGTAATCGAGAAAAATGGAACGTTTGAATCAAGTGAAGAAAATGTCACTAGAGTGAGAGAGGAAGTCAGAATTCCTCATTCATATACATTTTTGTTACTTTAGAAGAAAAAAAAGAAGAAAAAAAACCTCACAAGAGAGAGAGGGAGAGTAAAAGGGTTAATGCACTGGACACTAATCTGTGGCCATACCAGACTGAGGGTAAAATGGAGTCTGTAATGTTCTGGATACTGGGGTAAATGAAGCCCATAATTGCATGAAGGCCTGTCAGCACCTCTGTGGGCTTATGCGTCATCCCACTTGGGCTGATGGGAGGAGTCCCAGCCTGTCCCGCCCCCACCCACTCCCCAGTGATTCAGCCCTCCATTTCCATGGCTTAATTAAGGTGGGGTAACTCACAGTGCAAACAAGCTCACCCACCCACCCCTCTACCCTTTCTCCTTTGAGCATGCACACACATACACAGAGCGTGAGAGAGAGAGAGAGAGAGAGAGAGAGAGAGAGAGAGAGAGAGAGAGAGAGAGAGAGAGAGAGAGAGAGAGAGAGAGAGAGAGAGAGAGAGAGAGAAATGCCTTCGGTGGCCCAGGGAGGAAGCAGTGGTGCTGAAATGTCATTATGATTAGCTAGGAGCACTGTGTCATCTAACTGCTTGACATTTTCATTGAACATGCCTGTCGTTTCAGGGCACAGGACCAGATAAGAGGAGCATCAAAGAAATGGACATGTAAAAATTTCACAAAGTACCTTTATGTATAACTCGACCAAAATAAGACTAAAGCTTGTACTAAAAATGTAACCACATTCCACAATAGATCTGAACTAGCGCCCTCTGTTGGGCATTTCTGGTCGATTATGACGATGGTCCGATCCGAAATAATGCATCTAGGCCCAATCAAATGCAAAGCAATTTTTCATCCCTTTTCCACCAGGAAACCTTACCAGCACAAGCAGTTTGGTCCTCTCACAGATGCCAGGCAGGTAGGGGAAGCGGGTCACCTCCAGTCCCCTCAGACAGCCGCTGAGCCAGCCGAACACGCATGGCACTTCGTCGTCCAGGTACGCCGGCCAGCTCATCAGCTCCAACTGAGCTGAGAGCAAGCAGAGACGTACAGAACTGTCAAACAGCAACACCTGCCTGCCAAACTCTCAGCAGCGACAAACAAGCTCAGCTGTTTAAATCATTTGTTAAATGAACAGTCTTGCTTGCTAATGAGAAGAGCCCGCCCCATTGATTGGCCACTTACCCTGATCGATCACGCAGACTTCCTTGAAGGTTTTGATGAATGAGGGGTAATCACGCCAGTACAGATCAATGTACTCCTCTAGCTGGAGGTCCCTGATGGGAAGAGGAACAGGGCAGTGAAGGATAGGAAGGGGAGGAAAAACTAATAGCGGAAAGAGCCATCTGATCACACTGTTCATCATGGTCACAAGATCAATGCTTACACTGTCTCTCACACCAGACACAGCATGCATCATTTGCAACAAAGGGAAAGTCTTTATAAAAAGAGTAGCCACGCACCAAGGAAGCCTACAAAATTCTGAAAGCACAGAGATGAGCTGTGGGGCTAAACCTCCCCCCACACACACCCCCGTCATACTTACAATCATCCATAACCCATCACAGCTGCCGTGTAAGGTTAGCAATTACTGCAATTACCCTTTAAAACTTTAATTATGCCCATATCAGATCGAGTGGCCTAAGCCTAAATACAGCAGTGTGTTTCTTAGGATTCAAACACAGAATGAAGTGAGGGGAGAAAAAAATAAATTAAAAGTCTTCCGACCCACACGCACAAGCAGCTTCCCTGAAGAGCAATCAAGCCTTTTCAAATGTCCTGTTGCACATCAACATAAAAACAAACCTGCTCTTGACATTTTCCGAAACAATCCGTGGAGATCTCGCGGCCGTCCATTGTAATGTGAATGTGCGTTTGCTGAAAGGACTACAGTGCAGGGGTTTGGGGGGCTTAGAGTGTACGGTGCCTGGATAACAACACACGTTACTCCACCTGGCAAGCTGCTGCAGGAGGCCCACGAGGGAGCGGGCTCCTCGCCGCTGCAGCTCGTCCAGCTTCAGGTCCTCGTACAGCAGGTGCAACACGTAGAAGATTGCCGGGATGTGGGGGAGGAGCAGAGCAGAGGTCTCCAGCCCCGCCCCCGGCCCGCCCTCCTCCATGGCGGCAGCGGGCGCCGCCTCCTCCAGACCCAGCACACCCGTAGTGGGGTGCGCCAACACCTGGCAGTGGTAGTCTGAGGTGCAGAGGTACGCCCAATCCTTGGGGGGGGGGTCAGCGAGAAGTGTGGGAGTGTTGTGGGCAGACGAAATGTTAAGGCCATTTTTGTGTCAGTGTGAAATACGCCAGTGTGAACACATTATGGCAAAAGATACATAAACAAACCCCACAACCCAGCCATGCATGTTACCCGTTCTGACTTATGAGGCCTGAGGAGAATATATCTGGTCCTGCGACCCAGTGACTCCTGACCCAATGACCCCTGCTAGCAGCCCACAGGCTTTACATTATTCTAACTCAGTCTGGCACCACCATTTATTTATTGTCCCTGGAGAGGCAGGACTGGAGGTCATTTAGAAAGAAAAAAAGGGGGGGGGAGACATCAACTGGTTTCAAATGATGTCTTACTGTAATTACCCCACTGTTGTGGCACACAAAGGATTTAGGGAGTCTTGGTGTTTACTTTCAGAACACTTACCTCATCTGAGCCCGTGTCAGCAGGACGTGCCTTCTTAGGAGCTATTACCGGAGAGAGGGGCACCTCGATATGGAGCTGTGGAGAGAGGGAGCATGAGAGTCAAAAACATTAGTTCTTTGCATTTCTCAACAAATGGAACAATGTGACTTCAAAAAAAAAATTGGAGCAATAACACGAGTCAATTATTTTTAGATTTTTTTTAAATAGTACTGACAGAGTTGACTAATGTGATGAACATGACTAATGACTAACATTTCGTGTCCAAGCCAGTCGCTCCGTGTTGTAGCCCATTAGCGTCATTAAGCATGTGACAAAGAGATTCCACTCCTGGTGCATGCTGGGACCTCCAGGAGCATTGTAGATGTTGTACCACTTCACCAGCACCTTCATGGCCGTGTCTTTGGGCAAGATGAACCGGATGGCCTGCAGGCATCGCATCACTGAAGGAGCGGGGGAAACGCACAAGTAATTTAATAGAGCCGCAAATGATAATGGATCTACATTTACAAATGATGATGACGGAGGCATCCAGGTTCTGATTTTTCAATCCACCGTACAACTGTAGTGTACAAAGCAGATAAGCTGATATAATTCTGCATGATCAAATTGAAAAATACCGTCCAGCCCTCACACCCCATCTCCTCGAGAACATGAACGTCCAAATAAAAATGAGGGGGTGATGGCAAACGGAAAGGGCTCTGTTTAAGCAGAGAGGATTCTAGGGCAGGCTGCACAGGGATTCACGGGGAACGCAGCAGGGGCGTGAAGGGAACACAGGATAAGAGGGCGCTGGAGCAGAGTCCAGCAGTAGGTGGAGGAGATGCAGCAGGTTAGGGGGAAATGAGGAGGTTCAGGATGGAGGGGCTCTGCCAATAAGGGATTTTGGAGGGGCCTGCCTGCCAGCTCGTGGGCTTGCGTGACTGATGGGAGACCTAGCAGCAGACGATGAGGCGCGTGGTAGGGGGGCCGATTTGCTTTGCGCTCCTGGCAGGAGCATAACGGGATTAATGGAAACAGCAGGGGGGCTGGTCAAATTTAGTGAGTCACATGACAGGCATTTGGCAGCATAAAGACAACCTAAGATCCCCGAGATGCATGTACTGGGTCACCTGAACGACTGACAGGTAACAGTGCGGTTCTGGCGATAACATCAACATTTCACGAGTGCAGTTGGTGCACCTAGAGAACTCTAAAAAAGAGATTTTGAAGATGTGAAGAATGCTGAATGCAATGCACACAGCACATCAGAGCATGTGTTTACATAATTACTAACCTACCTTAGAAAATTCAAAACACGGTGACTACAACTTGCTATGTACGAGCAAAAACCAATTAGATTCCTAATGAATCTGCCAGCATCCTAATTGGCAAACAAACTCCAAAAGGTCAATGCAAAGCTGGCTAAAATGTCAATTTATTAGGAGCAAGCAGTCGTAGCTTTTAAACTGAACGTCTTAATAAAAGGAGGACAGACAGGCCATAATGCACAGTAATTTTAGAGCGAAGAAAATGAGATCAAGTCATGACAAGAAGCCAATTAATGATGGCATACAAATATCCCACAAGCTAATTGTGCCCCACAGCTGTGACAGGCCACAGGACCCAGGAAAGCCCAAAAGCAGACATCATAAACACACTCAAGAGTATTTCTAGAGAATTACACAATAAAAAGTGAGAAAGTGGAAAAATCTAGACAGACAGCAGTGTTGGGGTTGTCTAGAATAGGGTACAGTCAGGCTCATTAAAGGGTTAGCGTCCTTAGGAACTTGAGTGTACGTCAAACAGGAAGCCTTGGTCACCACACAACACTGAATAAATGACATTATTTGTATGTGTGAATTACACAACTTATCAACCATAACACTGAAGTGTTTAATAAACAAACAAACTACCGACGTGCAATACTACAGGGGTGAGAACATATACTTCCCCCAAGATTGTTCTAGAGGAGGCATGACATGACCAGTTGATATGACACCGATCTCACTGTTTATTAACAATGAAGGAATCAACCTGTGCTGCTCTGTGTGAAATGTCACGAGGCTGACGTGTGTGTGTGTGTGTGTGTGTGTGTGTGTTCTTCTGACCAAGCTCTGATGTCGCTACTTCAGGAATGGTGATCCTCAGCATTGATCCGTTGCTCAGTTCCTGAAACAGACAAAACAGATAAGAGGACAAGTTACACCAACCTGCTGTCAGAAAATCAATTAAATAAATATGAACTGTCATAAGGGCCATCAAGAAATCACTTTGCTATAACAAATCAAAAACAAGACAGCATATGGGGCAAAACAAATTAAATGCATGACACACTGCTTTGACGCATGGAAAAAGCCAGTGGCAAGAAAGATCGTTTGAACAGTCCTGATGAATCAGGACCCTGCAGTCAGACCGACCTTGTCAACATCACAACAGGTTCCACTATAACGGCGCCCATGCACACACAGAGACCCAATTTCAGCCCTCGAGTGGAGCTTTAACATCACAAACTAAGAGCAATTATCAGGTTCTGCCCATAGTAATGCAGGAAAGAGTATGGAATCAGGAAATTACCTCAAGATAAACACTGCATAAAAGGGTACATAGGAGCTTGAGGAACCCATTTTAGAAATATAGCATCAATGCACTGCTACAAATAAGTTACAGTATGTCATGACAAAAGTGTACAAATTTTCTTGCAATTGCACAATGTTTTTGGATCAGAATCACAGTTCCAGTGTACTGTGTTTATTAGCAACATCATTATGGAAAGTATGATACCCTTTTTTTACTGTCCAGGTTACGTTGCAAATTGGTTTAAAAAAAAAAAAAAACACATTTGAATCATATAAACAAACATTTTTTCATCTATAAATGGTAACAACACTGAATGAAACTACTCGGAGCAAATGAGACCATTCTGCACAGTGCCCACCAACTTGCTTTCACTCCTCCTAGTGAGTCAGGTGTGAGGGAAACAGCCGTGTGTGTGTACTGACCGCCGTGACGCGGTTGCTGACGGGGTCACGCAGGGCCTGGATGTGGGGCGCGGCCTGCTGGAACGGCGAGTCCTCTAGCCAGGATGACTCATGGTGCTGCACTGAGCTTCGCACCTCGGACACAGGGGACGGCATGTCGGTCTACGGCCCAGAGGAGGCGGTGGTGAAGGAGAGGAGGCGGTGGTGAAGGAGAGGAGGCGGTGGTGAAGGAGAGGAGGCGGTGAACACAGATACTCGGCCCGGGAATGGTAGCAGTACGCATCATCGGGTGAAATTATTCTTCATAGTCAAACACAGCATTGATTTAATTTGCGTGTAAAGCCGCTTTCTTTATGCTCGTACAGACGGGTTTGTTCTGCACTGCGGCTCATCGTTTTATCGACCTGCCAACCGCTGATTCACATTGTGGTCTAAACCTGGCCACCAGGTGGAGGTTACCTCTGGATAATTTGGTTACCTCTGGATAATCTGGTTACCTCTGGATAATCTGGTTACCTCTGGCAAATAACACTGAAGTACTAAATGTTTGAACGGTTAAGTGTATATCACTTAAATCACTCTTAATAAAGTTCATGAGATGTGTTTGCCACTCCCCCCCGCCCCCCCCGAAAGGCCTCCATGATGGTACCTCCTCCAGTCGGCTCATATGTTGCACTGTTGCTTTGGCAGGAGTGCTCACGTTCTCCAAAGGGGTGTTCAAGTGAGGCGGTTGATTGGGCAAACTGAAGGTAGGCGACAGAAGACCAGGGACAAACACTTTGCTTACCTAAAGAGAAAGGAGACGTGTTGATGAAACCAATAACTACAGTGAGCCATTAAGCATATGAACCAGTGCCGCCATTAGTGGAAGAGGAGCGTGTTTCAAAACCAGGCAGGTCATTTAACTGTAACCAGATCAGCACAATCAGAACCGTGACAAAGGGGATACACAGATTTTTTTCCATGTGATGTATGCAGTCAATCAGGTTTAAGATCTCATTAATTTCACAGAAAAAGAGCAGATGCAGAATTCACATACCCATAATTCAGTACCCAACGCCCCCGCCCACTCACTTGGGCCAATTAAATGTATCAGACGCATTTATTTAAATAATTACTGTCAATACTGATTACTGTCCTTAATCATGTCAAATGAAGCGTAGGTGTGTGTACCAGCTCACCCGTGTGATCCCCGTGTACAAGACCAGGCTACCATTGTTCTCCAACACCAGCAAAGCATCAATATCCTACCAAAACAAAAATGAGATGCTCTGTATCATCTGAAGACTTACAAACTTAGACTATTGCTCTGCATTGATTAAAATATTGTACACAATGCACCTTAATGGTTTTAGATTATATATCCATCTAAAACTGTGATTCCTGTATTAGCCTATAATTTAAGAGGGTGTCTGACAAAACATCAAAAATCTTCCACTGTGGTCTAACACGAAGACAGGCCTCATCATAACCAAATTATGCAGAAAGCATCTGCAGGGTTTAAACTGAGTTAAATCTTTAACAAAACAAATAAAGCACTGCAGATTTCTTCGGATTTAAACAGGCATATGGAGGTATAGTTGCCAGAAACAATTTCATCCCTATATTTTCAGAACACTACCATGGGTTCTTACCTCCAAAGGTACAGCATCTTTGGCTGGAATTGAGGTGACTGACGTGAAAATAAGTTGGGAAGTTTCATTGCTTTCAAGGAACTTCACACATCTGGCAGGACCAAAGAGCAAGAAAGAAGATCAAAAGTTTCTGTTACTGTCACAGTCTGGACGAAGTAAGCAGGAAAACAGAAAGATAATGTTATGCACAAGTGCCAAAAAGAAGTAGAGTGGAAGGAACAAAAGCGGACGCCTCTGAGCACACGTTCACCTGAGCTGCTGGACGGATTCCACCAGGAAGCACAAGTATCTGCTCTCACACAGGTCCGAGGTGATGAACACTTTGGAAGCCTGACAGCTCTTCTCCCTGAACAACAAAACCAAACACAGGACACACACCTCACCTCCAGCTTACGCGTCACACGGCCCAGCCTGAATAAGATGCACTACAACCACATGCCCCTTAAGAAACCAATGCCCAATATACACATACATAAAACCATCATCAGGAGATGTTCCACGGAGACACTTCTGCACCATGTGTGGTGCTGTGTTAAGAGGCTTACCTGTAGGTGGCAGCGGACTCCGACCAGAGCTGCTCGATGCAGAGGTCAGGGAGGATGGGCTCCATCTCGGGCAGCACGGCAGTGTCATTGAGCGTGCTGTTGGGAGAGGCCAGCAGGCTGTGCCCACGGGGCGATGGAGAGTGGCACGACACATTGAAACGCTGGGCGCCCGTAAAAGAAGGAGCGGCAATACCAGGGGAGTGTGCCCGGCTGAGAGTAAGACACATACAAGGCATTAAAAAAACATTTAATTTGGTTTATCTTGGGTTACAGTGCTGATTTTCTGTCAGAATTCAAATAAAATGGTTGTAGCTGCAGTAAAGAAATCCTAATCAGGTGGCAGCAAAATAAAGGAAGGGAAGAGCAGAATCGGCCTGACCTGAGGGCGGCCATGTTGGAGATGTTGGGCGAGTGGGCACGTGAGTGCAGGCTGGGTGAGGATGGCACACGGCTCTGGTTGTGCAGGGCGTGGCAGTGCAGGGGTGAGCCGGGCGAGTCTAGCCGGGTCACGTTCCGCAGGTGGGCGCCGAGGATGGAGGGAGCACCCATCGGGGTCTGAGCAGGGCCGTCCTGCCCCGGCCATTTCAGCACTGCAGACTGCTCCTGCATGGCAAGAGAGGTCATCTTATGCTCTTAAACATTTATGGTGATTCATTCATTTTAGCATGTTTAAATCAAACGCATTTTACAGGAGCTTATTCAGAGCAAATAACATTATAATCAGTATCACCCGTCAGCCAGGTTACATTCAGGTTATATTCAGCATAAATGTGGTTCAACCTCAAGTACCGTTGAACAGAACGACAGGTCCACTTTTACCTCTGGTGTGACCTTGCGCAGGGACCAGACAGTATGACTGCACTGCAGTGTGTCGTAGGTCATGATGATAGAGGGCTCCTCGCAGGAGAACAGCACTCGAAGGGCACTGTCGGACACATACTGCAGCCGTGCCGTCTCAAACAGGCCTGCCACCAGCAGACAGAGCAGTCTGTTACTGTACTGCTCTTACAGAGCCTCGGCACTTAGAACTGCTGCTCTTCACACAGTTTAGAAGAGGAAAGGACTGGGACTCACCTGTGGACTTGTAGACGACAGGTGCTATTTCATCCAGTGGGTGGAGCATGCTGAAGAGGGTCGGAAGAGGTTCCCTTGATCAAAAAAATTTTTTGGCATAATTTACATCATACACTAAAGTCCTTTAGTCCTTCAAATACCAACAAAGTATAATTATGAAGGATTATGGGTGTCACTGTAAAGACCCTGGAAGGAGCCAGGGTCACAAGGGTTACCTTGTAGGACTTATGGGAGCATCAGGTGTGATGTTTTTGCGCTCAAAAAGTAAGCCAAATTTTGTTGGCCACAGTGTGGAGACCTAAATGGCAGAGATAGAGAAAACCAACATGAGGTTTGTCAGTAAGTGATTAAAAATTTCCCAGTACCCATCACCCCCCCAACCAAAAAAAAAAGACAAATTGTAACCAATCAGGAGAACAGCATTCTATCACAGTGCCCTCCATCACAGCAGAGCATTAACAGCATTAATTACCAAGGCAGCTACTTCTGTTGCCCAAATGATGGTGCTCGTTATCCTCAAGCCAGCCCAACTGTGTTGTCAGCCTGCCAATTCAGCCATTACGAGTTTGAGAGCAGAATAGACAAGATCTGGCCAATATCAGTCTGATGCTGGAAATTGAGTAAACTGAGATGATGACCCTTCTGAAAATCCACACTGGACTATCTAATAGTATGCTGTAGAAGATCAGGCAAAACATGCTTTGCATTACTGTCTGTGTGAGAGGTGGGAAATTAAGATGTAACCAAGACCAGTCTTTTTTTTCTATTTCAGGGACAAATGTTTACTCACTTAGTATCTCAATTCAGGAATAGACTTTTGTTTATTCTTTATTTTAAAGCCTTTTACAGAAAGTATAGCAATTATATATAATGTCTACTCAAATTTCAGTAACATACCTGAAATGGTAGTGGGGAGATGAAGTCTTTTCCACTTACAGTGTGTACATTTACACACGTGCTTTGGACTATGCAGACACTTTGTTCAATTTTGTCCTTTTCTGAAGTTCAAAGACAATATTCCAATATCACATTTTAAAAAACTGCATTATTCACAAGAATCAGAATTATGTGTATGTAAAGAGAACATAATCATAATGTACAGTAATGTAAAAGGTGCTTACTGTCTTTCTGGGACTGAGGAACAGTAAAATTACACCACAAGGCCTATGAAAATATGTTAGAACACAAAAGATACGGTTCTTCATGAGTTCATTATTTCAGGCATTGCAATGGATCAAAAGATCTTACACAAACTCACTCATGTTACTTTCTAAAGCCCATTTATTCATCGCTATTTATAAATCGGTTATTAGGATTTAAACTGTGACTAAGCGACTATCAAATATTTCCATAATCCTATAAGTATTGCTGATACCTGCTGCACAGGACTGTCCACCGTGAAAGCCTTATACACATAAGACGCTTGACTCTTGGTCCCACGGCTCCAGATGACCATGTGTCCGGCCACGTACAGTTCCTCTTCATATTCAACTTCTTCTGTTGCTACAGTTGAGCCCTTCCTAAGATGCCAATATTCCTGTAGAACAACACCATGGGCATCAGTGCCCCTCCTCTTATCTCAAGCATATATTTTTTATAAATAGGAAATTTAAACGAATTAAAATGACATACGATCGCACAAAGATCTAAGAGTCCTAATCCGTCTACCTTCTCTCGCTCTTGAAGGCTGACCTCCTGAAGGGACCCGACGAGCCCAGCAGCTCCGTCCGAGGCCCAGAGTTCGGAGGCAGGCTGCAGCTGTCGCAGCTGGAGGTTCACGGCGTTCGGGTGGTGTTTGCAGTGCTCACGACCGAACGGGACAAACGACTGCAGTTCCCCAGCGGCTATCATTGTGGCTCTCTCTTCATAGATGTTCGACATGAGTTCCGAATATCAGCATTATTTCTGCGAGACATCAGACTAGTTAGACCAACTAGGCACCTGGTGTCAACACTAGCAACCCTAAACTTGCCCCAGCTCGCATACTTATTTAAGGTTGTACTTTATATGTGCTAATATAATGTTGGAGATGTAAACATTATTTACTATCTAGCTGTCCTTGTATCCTATACTTTTATGTAAATAGATTGGCTAATTTAGCTCCTAGCTAGCTAATGAAGGATTAACCGCAGTTTTAGCTAGTTATTTAACTGATGTTTGAGTCTCTCGTTCTCATACACTGAGGCACAGTTGTGTGTGGTGTTTTCTTGCGTGTCTTCCTCACAAAGTCTTCAGTCAGCTTCAGAAACACCGCTAACGTTAGTTAGCATGCTAGCTACCATTAGCAGGTAACTACGCTATCAAACCATGACAGGCTGAAACAAACCTGGTAATAACGAATAGTCAGGCTCTTGTCTCGGAGTCCGTTCCTTTCCTTTAATCGATATATCCCCACGGCAATGTTTCAATGGTTAGGACCGGCATAAAAATAAATAAAAGTGAAATTACGACATAAAGTACAGTGAACACACATTTTCAAATGAACGCGGACATCTTGCCATCCCGTGAGTCTTAGCCACCACGCTAAGCCAATCACAACAAGGCATACGGACTTACGTCAGCCCGGATCTGACAGCGCGCGCTGTATCCGACACGCGCCGTATTGGGCAAGTCTGTTGATACAGTGTATTGCCAAAAGTATTCGCTCACCTTCCTTGACTCACATATGAGATGAAGTGACATCCCATTTCTTATCCATAGGGTTCAATATGACGTTGGTCCACCCTTTGCACATAGAACAACTTCAATTAAGTGGTTATTGGTGTACCTTAGTTATCAATTAAGTTATAACATTGGTATAAGCTCATAAATGTTTCTGTTAGTCAATCCAAAATATTTTTGTAATTCATATCTACCATTCAAACAGAGACATTATAACTTATAACATCAACATATATAGGACAATCATATTGGAATCAAGTTACACACATCTTTTTAAATCCCAACAGATTTAGTTGTACTGTGTTTAGTTGCTCTCGATCAGGATTGTTTTATACATTGTTGAAATTGACAGTTGACTATTTGAATTTGAATAACAGAAGTGACAGTTAAAGAGGTGGTTTGAGAACTAATACAAAAAACCTCTAATTGTGGACCAAATTATATTTATTTATAAGCAAATTGTTACTGCAGGCAGAATAAGGTTGAATGAAAAAGACAGACAGAGACAGACATGAAGAGGTAGAATTTGAGCATGTGCTTTTTGGTATTCAAATCAATATGTGACACAAGCAAAAGTCTGAGGGGACATGAGTTAAAGTCTATTTTTTATTACCAAAAATCTATTTTATGCCTTCCAGTCCTGGGGCAACAGAGAAGCAGTTGACTGAATAAGACCAGAGAAAACCAAAAGGTTTTGTTAATTAAATGTTTGTGATTTGTATGTTAAACATCTTTATGGTTCAGGTGTTCCAAAAATATACAATGCAAAAATAGAAATACAAAACAGTAAAGCTCTATTTATTATGTTTCATTGTCTGCATAAATAACTTCATTTAACTTAATTAATTCATTTTTAGTTAATCATGCATGCAGTACATTTGTAAAGAAAAGGTAAAACCTTCACATCATGCTTTCAAGAAGACACTGTGCTATTTGTTTGTGTGACATTTTGATGTATTTTTGTATTTCCTATACACTTGGACAGAATAGAGATCAATATGCACATATGATCCATATTTTTACAGAGGGAGAAAAACAATTCCCACCACCACTGTGCATTTAGAAGACCTCTTTAAAAACTCAACTGTCTTGCCTGTCCCTAGATAGAGTGGAACTAGGAGAATATCCTCCACCATTCTTATTTTACCCAATTACTTTTCAATAAAACTCCCTTTGCTCACATCTAGTGACCATTACCTATTAATCATGTCTTCAATTTGTGTGATATATTACTGGATCTACCTATTTCTTTCTGTTTTTTATGTTCCACACAAAGTAAAAGATGTAGCAAAATATAAAACTACAGATTGCAGGTCAGATGTCAGAATTCTATGCAAAGATCATGCATTTTGTAAAAATGTTGCCCTTTGGATTAAGAGCATGTGCAATACTCTTTTTCCAAATTTTGATGTAATTTGCAGTTACATAGAATACCACACAGATACTAACACTTAAGCATTGAAAATAGCAGTTGTGTTTGTCAAGTTTTTTATAAATCAAGAACTAGGATTAACTAATATCAGAGTGCTGTCCTAATAATCTAAAATAGGCAGATGTATTTTATGTAGTGGAAGGTATTTTGTGTAAGGCTGGATTTTATTAAAAATGAAATGTTGAAGAAATACCTTATGTTTCTGAAGAGTAAAGCCAAAAGGGTTATAGTGTAATTTATAATCACATACATTAAATGCATTATTTATCTTGTTAGCATTAGGGGACATATGGTTCAAAACTGTACAGATGAACCATGCAGAAAAAAGCCTTAATATGATTGGTCATGATGAGCAGAGGTCCCAGGAGCATTGTACCATAGACCTTGGCTTTGATTAGAGCCCTAATGATGCTCTGAAAGCATTACTAAACCTAATATCTTCCATGTGGTCAGAGATACAGATGCGAGTTTACAGCATTACTTTGTAATGTACTGAGACTTTGTCTAAGTAATCAAACACAGGGCTTTTGGGTGGTATCACAGTCATTATTCCAATTAGGATTTAATTGTGATCTTAAATGTCTAAGCTCCAGTTTTGGTCTAACGTAGTTCTAACAGTTGTAATACTACCAAGTTCTTCTCTTGTGGTAATTTACTGCAGCCTGTTCTACTTCCTCATTAATCAGTCATACAGAGTAACCCTGGCCCGTAGCATAGAGCAATGCAGATGAAATAATTTGGAACACTTTTAAGGTCAGTAGCGAGTAACAACTGTTTCTACAAAGAATTGTTTAAAACTAACTCACTGTAGGGACAAGAATACTCGTAGACGCTTCACCTGAGCTTTTCACAAAGTACTCATTTCTGTCTCAATGAATTTGTGAACAAATTCATCTCTGGGCGCCATAAGGCATATCCCAGTGATGTCTAGGAACTAGTCATGGAATGCAGTATTCAGAACTCCAACTTTCAACATATACATGAGCATCAAAGTAGATGTATTTGCGATCTATGATAATATTAACAGGCTTTCTCAATTGACAAACATACACAAAATCCTGCTTCAATCATGTTTTGTGGAATGAAATACATTCCATGACCATTTCTGCACATTTGGCCTATAACAAACTCCCAGCAGTTTGGGCACTAATGTAATGCTGCGAATAACTCTATTAGCACTGTGACTGAGTTAAAGGCTGAGGTTGAGCTGTAACACAACAAACTCAGCCCTCTCAATCTAATACAGAGAGACATATTTAACGTAACTTTTTACATTAAATGTAAAAAAAATGTAGTAACTTTTATTATAACTGAAATGTTAAGGAAATACCTTGTGCTTCTGAAGAGTAAAGCCAAAAAAATATAGTTTTATTTTATAATCACATACCTTAAATGCATAATGTATCTTACTAAAATTAAAGGACATGTGGATGAACCATGCAGAACTATTCCAGAAGAAACCCATTAGGATGCCCTGACTTCTCTGACTTCCATCTATATGTTCATCACAGTAGTATGAAAATGCAAAGAATGCAAAGATTCCTATACTTAATAATAATTAGAATAATTTATTCTTTCACAAGCCACTTTATGAGAAACAACTACACTGTAGATTCATCTTGGTGCATCTTGTAGATGTAAAATCTATAGCCCATCTTTTGCTATGTACAGTATGTGTTAGACACCCTCGAACCCTTCAGCAATAGTTAATTCTGTTACAGCACAGCCCAGACCCCTCCCTTTGGGCATGTCAATGTGTTTACATTCGTTATTATATTGTCGTTTCCATGTGTCTCTTGGGGTGTATGTGTGTTCATCTAGGCTGTTATTGTCATTCACGTCATTCGTTGCACCTGTCTTTTGTCTTGTTACTGTGATGTGTTAACGTTGTGTACATGCAAAGAATTCTCTCCACCTGGCATCCTGTTTCTCCCTTCTCATGTTACAAATTCTCAAGCACAGGGCCATTGTAGTCTGAATGCAAACAAGTGTTAACGGTATGTTGCGAATACTGTGGGCTGCCACCCACAACAATATTCTGCTCTGAATGGATGGAAGCTGGAAACAGACACAATACTGTCTGCAACTGTACAATTTAATGCACCTTCAAGCTAGATGCACATAGTAAAATTTGCTAGACCAAGTGCACATGAAAGGTATTCACTATACAGTATACAGTATACAGTATATGGGCATCAGAAATAACAGGTTGGGTTCTGGTTGAACTGGTTTTGAGTATAACATAATGCAGCATCTATGGATCAAGAATATACACTATATTGCCAAAAGTATTTGCTCACCTTCCTTGACTCACATATGAGCCTAAATAACATCCATATGACATTGGTCCACCCTTTGCAGCTAGAACAGCTTCAACTCTTCTGGGAAGGCTGTCCACAAGGTTTAGGGATGTGTTTATGGGGCTTTTTGACCATAATCCCCCCTCCACCAAACTTTACACTTGACACAATGCAGTCAGACATGGCTTGGATGCAGCTGCTCAACCATGGAAACCCATTCAATGAAGCTCTCTGTGCATAGTTCTTGAGTTAGTATGAAGGCAACATGAAGTTTGGATGTCTGTGATTGACTCTGCAAAAAGTTAACGACCTCTTCGCACTATGCACTTCAGCATCTGCTGACCTCGTTCTGTCAATTTACATGGCCTACCACTTTGTGGCTGTGTTGCTGTCATTCCAAAACACTTAGTTTGTTTCATTTTACTATAATACAGCTGACAGTTGGAATTCACTGAGTGACCCATTGTTTCACAAATGTTTGTAAAAACAGTCTGCATGCCTGATTGAAACACCTGATAACAATCATTTGGATGGGTGAGTGAATACTTTAGGCAATATAATGTACATCCTAACCTATTGTTTACTATAGTCATGCTTGTTTTGTGATCATTATTATACTATAGTGATCATTATTTTCATATGATAACAATGATGTATTGTGTAGTCTTATTTGGTGCACAATCAAACTGGAGTTGTGTTGTTTTGGAAAGGGGAAAACATGTTTCATAAGCACAGCTGTTGAGAAAATTACCTTTATCTAATTTGATCATTTTACTCCATCTGCAATCTGAAATCCTCATATAGGTTTGAGATGGGTGTGGAATGTGTGGAGTGTGAAAGCTGGAAAATTGATGAAGAGTGTCCTCTCCAGGTTTGAAGCAAGTGTCA
The DNA here is from genome assembly GCF_052324685.1 of Brachyhypopomus gauderio. Taxonomy (NCBI): domain Eukaryota; kingdom Metazoa; phylum Chordata; class Actinopteri; order Gymnotiformes; family Hypopomidae; genus Brachyhypopomus; species Brachyhypopomus gauderio. The sequence continues at coordinate 16,579,693 of NC_135225.1, forward strand.
AAAAAGGCCGGGAAAGAATTCCAAAATGGAATTATTTGTCAGATCATAATGGGTTTCATCACTGGAAACTTGTATGTAGGCTACCTCAAAATCCCTTATTATAGGGATTCAGTGGACAGTTGGACCAGATAATCTGGACTACATTCAATTATCCATTTTTTAAAGTTCTACATCATCCCAAAAAATGGTGCAAAAGGTCAATGTGGTTTGTCGCATATGTAAGTAATTTTTACATATGTAGGTTAGGAATCAAACTACTTTTATTTTAAATTTCACTGTTAATTACTAACTTGATCAACATTCTCAACCCACGCATTTATCTTGAATCACTTTTACTTTAATAAACCCATTCATCCAAAGTGACATGTGAGAACTTTAATTATAATGTGTAATGCCAAATATGACAAAAACGTCATTCTGTGCTTAGTAAAAACTTAAATTGCATTGGACTGCATCCATGAACTGAGCATGCCAGCAAACCAATGACGAACACATAAATCCCACTGGGACTCCTTTTATGACGTACTAGCCCAGATAAAATCCGATTGTGTTCCCATTTGAGAAGAATATTCAGATATATAAATCGAGACGAAGGGTGAGGCCACTCAAAGAGACGTCAGTCCTGGAAAAGAGCCTGGGAGTCTTCTTCACACAACTTCGGAAGATAGTTCATTTGATTCAGCACCACGGTCAGCGCTCGAAGGAAGCTTAATTCGCACATATTCACCTTAGCACATGTAAGTGCTTATTCTTTACTTGCTGCCTTGAATATGAACGTTTTAAACAAAATTTAATTATTATTTCCGCATACAGTTTGTCTGCATATTCGATTTGTGTAATTTCACTTCATTTTTTGTTGTTTTGTCTTTGCTTCAGCGCAGCCAAAACTACTCTTATAACTAAACTTCTTAACTAAACATGCATGTTGTTCAATTTCTTGTTCATGTTTTTACTTTATTCGTGCAAACGTTTCTTTTTATAACGTGTCACCGAGCAAATCGACCATCTAACACAATTAAGGATAGTTTAGTCTTAAAGTGAAACGGGTTTAGTGGGCAACTGTTCCCTTCCTGTGCAGGTTTAAAGCGATGTTACAAAGGAAAGGTCCCCAGCTTCTTCTCCTCATAGCCCTGTGCAGCGTCTTGTATTCACGGACTTTAAGTTTACCGTACGCCTCCATGAGGTAAGAATCCGTCAACATTGTCCTACAAATATAAGCTGTCGAAATAAACGCTTGGCTCAAAATATATGTTTTTAAACCCAAATAGTTATTTCATAGCGGAAATTAATGAGAAGTGGCTAGTTTATCCAGTAAGTGTAATTCTCTGTAATGCTCTAAAAGGATACTGGAATAGTTAATTTCGCAAGGATACATTTTGAATTGGTTAAATTGGTTCCGTGGGAATAATTGGTTCTGCTCTTTTAAATTATTATCGTGTTTTTTTTTCAAACAGTATGCAAGACATGATGTCTATGACATAATGTTTTTGTTTGCGTTTTTGTTACGTTTCTGAAGCATATATTTTTTTTTTCAGAGCCGCGAGACACGCAGACGGTCTGTTCACAAGCGGATACAGCAAACTTCTGGGACAGCTTTCCGCGAGACGATATCTGGAATCGCTGATCGGAAAGCGAGTGAGGTAGGATGGGCTGCGTTTGCGTTTAACCACATCAAGAATTAATCTGCGCTTGAAAACCTTTATAATACTGAAAATTCTCATTCTGCGAAACCACGATTTGTTTAAATGTTTTCACCCCCAAAACTGAACCCCAACCTCCTGCACCACATCCCAATAATTCATAATAACCCAGTGTTTCACAACTTTTCATTTTAGTGATGATCTGCTGGAAGAGCAGGCACCAGTCAAGCGCCACTCAGATGCAATATTCACAGACAACTACAGTCGCTTCCGCAAGCAAATGGCAGTGAAGAAATACCTGAACTCTGTGTTAACAGGAAAGAGAAGGTAGGCTTAAACAAAGCTCACCAAACAGAAAAAGATGGATATATAACTGGATATATAACTGTGACATATAACCCAGTGTGTTCAATGGGCCGTTTACCTAGATGTGATTAAATGTATTTATGGTATACCATTGCAAATTATTTTTAGTCTCGCATTAGTCTTAGTCTAGGTTTAAGAACCTGGCCATAACTGACCATATTTGTTTATGTTCTCATATGATTATGGCTGATTTTATCCTTGCGATATGTTTCCAGTCTAGAAGATGCTCCCACTGAGCAGGATGAGTCCACCGGAGGAGAGACAACATATCAGGAGAGCTATGACGATATAAACATAGATGAATTTCTAAACCATATACCATTGGTAAGCAACAAACACTACAAGATGAGTATGTACAGCACATAAGCTCTCAGGTTTTAACAGGTCATTTTAGTTCAATCAAGAAACTGTGTGTGTGTGTGTATGTGTGTGTGTGTGCGTGCGTGTGTGTTCTCTTCTCATTTTTTCTCCCTTTGTCTTCCTTCGTAACAAAACTGGTAAATCATCCTATATCAAATAATTTTGCATGCTTAATTCTTTCTTCTTTTTCCCTTCCATCTCTTAGCCACTCTGAGGATGACACCTGATAAGGAAAAAAGATTTATCAGTGATTGTCATATACAGATTATAGTAAAAAAAGAAATCAATATTTAATTCTAAAACAAAATGTCTCAACATGACAAAACACATAAAATGTAGTTACTTATAAAATCCATGTGTTTATAAACACTTTAAAGAGATTTGGCTCTGAAACAGACACATTTTGACATGTGCTCTGCAAATGGTAGATCAATAAATGCAGTGAAACCATAACACATTCAGAGAACATGGAATCAGACCTGCAGACCACAAGTGGAGTTTGTCAAATGGATCACAACACAGTTATATTTAGCTTGAGCAATGAGTGTTTATGTAATATGCTCTGATCTCCATGCATTTTGTAAATCAGAATAATTTTATAAGACTCTGTTGATGTTGCTTCTCTGCTGGTTGTCAGTGAAAGGGAACTTTAGGGGCTGGGGGGTAGGAGCATTGGAAAATCTTTATTTTTGCCATTCAAAGGAAAATAAAAGTTTGATGAGTCATTCAACTGTTGGCTGCTCTCAATGTCATTGACCAAATTCCAGTTGGTAATGTCCCACTATATTTCACTCAAGCTATGTGTAAACTGAAAAAGAAAGAGAGTGAGTGAGTGAGTGAGTGAGTGAGTGAGTGATGGGTGCATTACTGAATAGTTTAATTAACTGGAAAATTTTGGAAAACCAATTAATTATAGTCCTTGTTTACTCTCTACTTATCATTGTCACCAGGCCATTTTACTGCAGTTTGATGTGTTAAAATCAGATGTCAAATGAGTCAGCAATGTTTACTAGTGCCAAGTGCAGTCTTGAAAACTGAATCATAAATGTCAAAGGCTGCAGAATGTCATTCAAAGTAAAGTGCAAGTTGCAATTAAGTGGATTCCAAAATGAGAAAATATGTCTTATTATCTGTCAAGTTCAATTAATACAAAATTCTCATTTGGCCTGGAAAATAGAATAAAGATCTATAAACTATTTATTGGACATAGGACATGTGGGGAGGGGTCTGCCCTCACAGTGCTTGCCAAGATGCCAGTTTGCCAGTGCATGCCTGCTTTGTATTTACAGACTACATGGACTACACAGACTTTCTGTAAATACAGTCTCAAACGTATGATTAAAATCCTTTGTCTTGGAGATCCTTTAATACATCTTATCCACAATTACTTAAACTTCTACCTAAACTTTGCTTAAGCAGTTGTAATTTTCTTCTCAATTAAATTTGTAAAGGGTTTCCACCGTTGTTTACAGCAAGGCTTCTGGCTAGGCTTGTCTTGCTTTTTAGCTGTAAGTGCCAATATTAGCTATTATATTCCTTCCTTTCCAAAATGTTAGTTTGTCCATAGAGAATTAGAACTAAACAATAACAAATAATAATAGAAGACAAGAGGCTCAAAAATGTGTTTGTACTAGCTGATCTTCGTCTTTAAAGCTTTAAGGATGAAACAAAATCTAAAGGAAGTGAACCAAAATGGTAAAGAAATGGTGATGACTAAGCTTGCACACCATGTAATTTTCATATCTAACATCATACTATACTGTGCAAACTGTTAGTTAAACTGTGTGCATTTGGAAATAAGATTATGGGTGTGCCTCTGATGAAAACACAAAGGTGTTTTGTGGTGCTCAGTCCAAGAAAACCAGCAGAGACACACTTGCTGTAGATGTGTAACACAACTAATTGAATAGAACGTCTGTAAAAATGAAAAAGGTTGCCCACACATGATCAGAAATGTCCAGCAAAACTTTTGGTTGGTTGGTTCAGTATGCCTCAAAGAACTCAGGTGCACCAAAGTGGAAGTTTTGTGAGTCTCCCTGGATGCTGAAGTTATATATACATTGTGATCCAGTATCCTTTATCTCTAACAAAAAGAGTGAAACACAGAATTGGAGGTATTTGAGTCGGGGAAAGGGACACGCACGCGTAGTCTGAAGACTGAGAGACCTAATTAAATAAGTGCAACCAGCTTGGTTGGAATGCAAAGCAAATCTTTGCGGATAAGATTACCCACTCCTGGCTTAGGAGGTCCAATGAGGAAGTAATGTTCCCTTCTAATTACCAAGTGTGATGTGGACACTTTGGTACCATGGCTGTTTGGTCACACTCTGTGTAGTACACTATATGTCAAGTATGCAGCCATTTCAGACATAGTCCAAGACTAATTCATTGTATTGAATTGTGTGGTGTAGTGAGTGATTTGGCCAAGCTGCATGGAGACAGTCAGCTCGTTAGCGCTCTTTACCTCCAAGCTAAATGGACCGGGGGAATGTTGCTGGTAAAAATAGACAGGCCCCTGTCCACTACACTGACCAGAGCCCTCTGTTCAGGTAATTGCTGCCATTCCACTTAAAGCGATGCCCCCATAGAAATGGAAAGCTGGTAACCACTATTTTGTCTGTGTGTGCCCGAAAGGACAAAGACATACTTGTACAAGAACATCTTTTTTCCACCAATTCTTCTCTGTAATGTGCAATGCAATCTATTTAATACAAACTTGCTTTAATACAAACTTCTGATGATATGCAGAGAACCACATGAATGACCACAACTTTCATTTCTTTTTGAAGTGAACTATGGACAAACGACAACCTCTAGCACTTTCTACGCACCCAAGGTTTCCATCCCATTATTCCAATCTAAATTCCTGTTTTTGAAGGACTGCTACATTTATAGAATATGACAGAATGATCTACCTTCTTTGACGTGAAAACTGTTAGAGGCAAAAGGAAGTTCCCTGATACTTAGAGCTGCATTGTGTGAGTTCAGATGTTCTTCATCTGGCTACATCATACTCTCAGGAGTGGTCTTGAGGGTGGTGAAGTGTCTTAATCATGCTTAATAAAGCATTCATCTGTAAAACAATTATCAAAAAACAATATACAGTATGTAGATTAAAGATCAGTGGTGGCTTTAAGGTTTAAGGGCATTAATTAATCAGATTAAGTTGTTTCCACTGAAAATGGAATGGAAAAAATGAGAGAGAAATGATACTATAAACATTTTTCCATACATAAATCAAATAAACCCATTCTTGTAGGCTATTTACATATCCTTGTGTAATATAGGATCATTAGTATGGCTGCTGGGACCCTTTTTGATGAGATGCTTAAGGGTTCTCTAATGTAATTCGCTTGGCAAAATGACAGGAAACCTGATCAATGATTTTTTTATTTTTACTATGGGGTTGTCAGCCTGGCCCTTCTGATCTTTCTGAAGAAGGAACTATGGCATTGCTTGTAAAGCATCATTGTACATGATCCTTCAGCCCAATCACTTCAAATGGTGAGTACAAGTGAGACATGCATTGTGGTGAACCTAAGTGAAAATGCTTTTCAAGACTACACTCTTACAATTTCCAAAATAATTCAATGAGGTTGGCCTGGTCTACGAAGCCTACCCAGAAAGGAAACATTATAAACAGAATTTCCGGACAAGCTATGGGAGCAGGGCTTAATTTGAGCTGGATCCTGCCGGAACAGGATCCGGGAACTCTTTAATTTTGAAGCGTGCGTTCCGGTAACTGTCTGCCTCGATCCGGTAACATTTTATGTTGTCCGCTGTTTGCGTTCTGGCATCATTTGATTTACAAATTAAGCACTGTATGGGAGGTATGCCTGATTAAAAACATGCCTGCAGCATACATGGTAATTTTGCTTTGTCAACTGTATTTGTATTGAATTTTGCGCATTGCTGAGCTGTATTTTGAATCTATATTTATTTAAGATTGCTCTTCATTTTTCTTTTTTAGGGGGGTGTCATAAACAAGTGGCACCCATTTCATGGACTGGATAGAACTGGAGAATTATATAGAATGATGGAGCTCTAGTAGACCATGGAGTTTTCACATGTCAAGAGAGATATGAATGGAAGAAAACAGTTACATTCAAAAATAAAATATCACAATCACAGACACAATTACACAATAAGTGTGTCCCCAGTTTTTTAAGCATCTCTCGACAGGAAAATTGCATTCCTTTGCCCAAACAGGATGGTGCACCAGATGGTTGCTGCTTTTGCCTTCGTTGTAAAAGGGTGAACATGTGTGCATTCTCCGAACCGAGAAGTTGTAAACATACTGCTTGTCAAAGTGTGTCCAAATGACATGCATAGTTAGTTTAGTGCCTGCTAATTTAGTGTAATAAATGAGATACAATAATGTGGAGCCCCTGAGCACTTTTGCCTACAAAAGGTCAGTTCTGAGATTAATTATACTGCAGGAAAGACCAAATGATGAAATATCCTTAGACCCCAAACTATTTGACTTTTGATGTTTTTAAGATCAGACCATTTCTGTAGTTATTCCACTACTACTTATCTATGATAAAGCACAAACTACACGTACTATTATATGAATGTAGCATATACAGCAGAAATTAAATGGGGGGGGGGGGGAGTAGGCATAGAAGTGCCCCATAGGAATAAGAGCTACATTTAGGCTTTGCATTACGAAATGGCCTCAAGCACTGCAGTGACTGCACCTGACAATCTGCAGAGTGCCGTGTGGCAAAAGAACCATCAGCTGTGCACTGACATTTGCACTGAGAAGCGAATCTGCCACCAACAGCCTCATGGCCCAACACATTAAAACTGGTGCTGACATGCTGACATGAATGAAGCAATTGTACTAATTTCTGGAGGTCAGCAAATAGTACTTTTAGAAAGATTTATTTCAGAACAATTTCATATTAGCCATTGTCACAGCAACAGTGCATATTTACATTGCACTGATTGATATAATTTGGATCAGAAAGAAGTTGTTGTAGTTTTGTTTTACTGTTTTATGGGTCAAAAAGAGACAATAGATGTTTTATTAATTGTGTGCAAGAAAATCAGGAATGATTAAGGAGAAATGCAGTATCTATTAACATAGAGCTGAAAAGGAGTATACGTTGATCCAAGCACTGGCCCAATGTTAGTATTTACATTGGCATGACACTTGAAAATGATGAGCCAACATCATTTTGGCTGGCTGGTCTTCATTGGCCTGAAATCTATTGTGCTGGTCAGGCAATGATTAGAAGTTTGTCAACACAGCAGAGCAAGGACAAAGCAGTCATTTTACAACATGAAAAAACTTTAGAATTCATAGTGGAATTTCAACATTTAGAAAAGCTGAACCTTTTCTAAAAGAGATACCAACTTATTTCTGAATGTAACCAGTCTCACCTGTCAGGGCTTATCTTGACGCTTTTCAAACTTAAGAGCCAGCACCCAAAGAAGTAGATTTTTTAAAAGTATAAACTCAACAGAACAATTATGAGAATGATCACAATGACTTTTACAAAGACACGAGTCAACAGCAAATGTATATAACTCGAGTTAAACTACGAGTTGCCGGGAATAAGTTACTAGAATGACTAGAAATGCACTTTCAAAGAAACGAACCACTTCCAATGCTTAATATGTTGTGTGCACTGAGGGGGGAAATACATTTTAAGTAATTACTGTATATGAAATTGTGAAATAGTACAATTTGCACTTGGATATGCTTGGGAACTGTAAAGCAAAAGGTCTGCTAGTAAAAAAAAATGTACGTGACTGGCTCAAAGTAAACATGGAACCTATTTACAGAGAGCAGCAGTAAATAGGGAATTTGAGATGAATGAATTGAGATTCATTGCCTATAAAGAATTTAGTTCTGGATTCTTTGAGAAGCACATTTCATCCAAAGCCAGCGGTTTTTTTTTTTTTTTTAACCAGCACGCTGCATAACCAGAGGCAACATAGCAATATTAACTACATTTTTCAGGTATTGTGCATGGAGCCAATCATTACATAGATATTTCATAACTCCACAAAAGACATTACCAAATGTTATGTGGAATTTGTAAACTGATATGAATTTTGTAACTTTCAATACTTGATATTTAGCGCCATCTAGTCAGCAAATGAAATAATGACAATTTCTTGACATCAGTTTCACATTCTGTGACCAGAATATTTATGGCTAAAGCCAGCCTTAAAAACGAAGCAGTTTTAACAATGAAGAATTAGGCTTAAATGTCACCCAAATGGGGCTCAATATATGCTGTTTCATGCATTAACACTGGTGTGCCCAGTAAAGCAAACGATGATCAAAACAGTGAAACCTGAAAAACATGATGAATGTTTAAAGGATAATTGAGGAAGGCACAGACCTTCATAGATCAATAGTGAAATATTTTGACAAATTGCAAATTGAATAAAGATGTAAAAATATAGGTCCCTTTATTCAGCCATGTAAATATTTACAGTTTGAACTGACAAAGCAAATGCTATTCATTTCATTTACATCACCTATAAACTGTACAAATTTAAATGGTAAAACATTACAACATGAATCACTTGAGCTGTTATATCCTTTTTTCATTGGCAATCACTATAGTAATTTACAAAAAAATTTACAAATATTAGCTAATACCACATACTGTACGACCTAAACATTATAAAACGGTTCAGAATGTAAAAAGGTGATTGTAAAAGTCCTTTAAAAATAGAAAAAGAAAGGAAAAGGTGCGATATGTATGCATTCCTTCACAAGCTCAGAGCCGTCGGACACTGCGTTTGCTGCGGGCTGAACCCGCGATGAGTGCGTTTTGCGAACGTGGTGACAGCCGGACTACGCCCCTCTGACAGGGGGCAGAGCCATGGTAGGCTGACTGACACAGTGAGCAGAATTCAAAGAGACAGCTGGCGCGCGTACACATGGCCCTTTGCGCGGCGGGATTGAAGCGTGCAGGAGAGCCACAGAGACGGCAACACCTCAACTCCTCGTGCACTTTCAGAGATTTTGCTGCCTGTAGGAAAGTAAAATGGGTTAAGTCAGGTCTAGCATGAGTGAGCAAGATAAAGACTGCAGCTCAAAATCAGACCTCTTATGTGCCAACCTATAGTAAAAGTTAGATCTGCCATATTACAAATGAAGTTGCTGCTAGTCCCATTTCTGATGCAACAGAAAACATGAAAACTGTGATGCCTACAGAACATACAAATCTCTCACCTCAAAAAACTCAGTAAAGCGGCTTGACTTGGGTGTGGTTAAAGTGTTATCCGTGTGGTGCACGGTCTTTTTTGCGGGCTTGTGGACAGGGGTGGAGGAGGCCACACTCTGCAGGCAGGAAAACACTACCCTGCTAAGGCCAACATTTCTGGACAAAGAGCCCACTGACCTTCCTGGTGCCTGCAACCAAAGCGAGAAGACAAACGTGAGACCAAGCAGACAGATTTATTTTTTTAACCAGTTCATCTAAATAGACTTCTTACCTTTGGCATTTTCTCTGCTTGTCTGCATCTCTGAAGGGCTCTCTCATCTTGGCAAATTATTTTCAGCCAGGTCTTGCTGACCAGCTTGCAGCTGTAAAAAGTAATACCGTTTTAGCCCATAGTGCATATTAATATTGTGAAAAATATTGGGCTAGAGTAAAGGGAACTTACTTTATCAAGTCCGACTCGTCCAATAGGACTAGGATCTTGGTGAGGACGTGTTTCATATCTTTCTTCAATAGGCCATAAAAAATGTCCACATAATCCAGACCCATCTTTCCCCCAATTACGTTATGGAGGCTATAGTTTTCGGCTATCTTGTCAACGACTGTCCAATCGTAGCTTTGGTTTTTTCTGTAGCTTTTAGCCAACTCTTTGCATACCTCCTCCTGGAATTTCAGTACAGGAAGGCAAGCCGATGGTGAACGAGAACATACATCTGGAGAAAGTCTAGATTCTATTTCCTGTCGACATCCCTCCGTGTCTGCATCTCCGTGATCGATTTGGCTGTTGTGAAGCGAGAGGTATCCACTGTCCTCTGCTGAACCACAACTGCTTAAAACAAGTTCGCTGCCATATATATCCTCCACGCAACAAGGCTTTTCTTCGCAGTTCTCTTTATTGTGAGGACCCGTGAGGTCTTCTCCATGGCGGGAGATGCCAGCAGAGCGCGGGGCGTCTCCTGACTGGGTGGCGCATATTTTTGGCGCTGTGGCGGGTCCCTTTAACCGTGTGGCGTCCTCCACTTTCTCATTTTCTGTGTGGCGCGATGTTTTACTCCGGGTGAGACACTTCATGACTGTAGTCGACGTTTGGTTACGGCGTATGGCCAGGACTGTAATAAATAAATACAAATGAGAGCGGTTAGCTACCCGTGTTAACTTTATTTAAATAACATTACCTAGCCCAGGCATCATCTGGTGGAATAAATAGCAAACAAAAAGGTCAACAAAATTAGCTGGTTAGTGGGTCATCCATCAGCAATCTGAAATCATATTTCAAATAAGTTTTCAGCTGTAGTCTTTGTGTTGGCCAACTAGCATCTAGCTCTCCTATAGCTGCCCTAGCAAAGTTAGTTAACCTAGGTCATGAAATTCAGAGTCAACTTAATTCACTTTATTAATTCAGAGTTAACCGCCAACCACAGTACAACCACTGAATCGTCTTCATCAATCCTACATTAACGCACTTTTAAGGCTCAACCTGCGATACGACCGCATTTGTTTCGATGACCTGATACTCGGTGGCTACATCGTTGTAATGATAGCGTAGCCAACCAGTTAGCTAGCTAGAATTTACACCAAGAAAACACGTACGTTATACAAGTCAACATATTTGACTAACCTAGTCATCTATCTATACATTAACGTTGACGGTGCCGAGTGTTTTATTTATCTTTATTTATCTCGGGTTCATCATCAAGCTACGGGCTACTTTACGCGCCTAACCCAGCTAGGGTTAGTTAGCCTGGACGAGTGGCCCTGGACAGATGTAATCTATGGGTAACTAGGCCAAAAGTGGCAAACAATGCAAGATATTACAAACATTAGACTCATTAGACACGTTACACTTGGTGCTGGACACTAACCACCTAGTAAAGCAGCGTTAGTGTTGCGCAAGCTAACCAGCCACATAGTAAATGGTGTGAAATACTCAGCTTACATGCAAAGACGTTGTAGAAACTAACAAAATAAGCTCTTTTTACATCTTACCTCGAAAAGCAATCACCTTTTTTTAAAACGCAAAAAAACCAACGTTTCTTGCGCTAATTACACATAGTTATCTAACTCGAGGTACGCGGTAAATCCAGAAGCTATGAACTGCACAAACGAAACGAGTGAAAAAGCGCCAGTTGCTAAAACGTTTGAATTCCGCGTCAAAAAACAAGCGGACCAATCAGAGCGGGGTTCACTACCTTTAAATTCATTACAGCGAATAGGAGACGCGCTCAGAGTGACGTGTGACATGTCGTAACGCATAGGTCCACCTAGCAGCAATACCGCCCACAAACGACGTTGCTAAAGTCGTGTAAGGTCTCATTTGCATTTTATTATAACACCTGTTCCGTTGTTTTATTTATTCGGTATGGTTTTATTATTATTATTTAGGACTTTGTAGACAGGATTCTGTGTGCAAATATCCGTTTATATGATCACTTATTATATAAAGTTTACGTTGTAGCCGCCTTCCATTACTAAGGTATTTCACACCCCAAGGTGAAATGTGTGAAGTACTTGATAATCCAAATGCTTTTAAGAATAGTTTCAAACGTTTTCCAAGACAAATAACTCCATACTAAAAAGACCATACTCAGAGTATAGACCATAGATTTCTCACATCAAATTAGTCATAGTCTTAGTCAAGATCACATTGGGTTTAGTGGCATGAATTCTTGGAATAGGTTTAAATAACATTTAATTAAATTGCTTAATCAATAAACAATACACAAACAAATATATTATGATGTACAGAGTACATTAAAATGTACCATAATTTGGTGCTTACAAATGTCACCATTTGAAAAGATAAGATGAACACACAATGGACATTTTCAGTTGGCCTGTTTTGTTTGTCTTGGTTGTGCTTTTCTTTCAGGAGACACCAACACAATGGCCTGGCAAAAGCTTTTATACAAGAGTAATAAAATCACTAGATGTCAGCATTGCTTAGCTCCATCTTACTATCAACAGTACCAACCAAAAAAATACAGGTGAAACTAACTTTGGGCTCAGTACAGCAGCATGTTCGAGCTGAATAAAATATAAATTGTGTACAGCACAAATCACACACACACACACACACACACACACACACACACAGGCACTAGCTATATACAGCACATATATGAGCACATGTATAAGCACTAAATATGGCACTGTACTTCCCCCAAATGCATTTATGACAAATTTTTTAATTTGTCACAAAATGATCTATCCAATTCATTTGTCCTCCAGGATGTCCATGAGATCTTCTTGTTCAGAAAACTGCTGCAAAGATGCACTTAACTCATCCAAAAGTTCCTCCCCTAATAAAAAGCCATGTACACCAAACAGAGATTTCCCAATGCGATGGTCAGTGACTCTGTCCTGAGAGAAGTTGTAGGTCCTGATTTTTTCTGATCTGCCTTTGGTTCCAATCTGTTACAACAGGGTAAACTTAAAATATGTACAAGGTACTATGCAGTTACAAATCAAATTCAGTCCTTATGACTTTCACCCCATGGCTTGCTCATTAGGGACCTGGACCCATGCATTTAGAAAGCTGCTTTGTGACAACATATGTGGTAAAAAGCACTATATAAATAAATTTAATTGGCTATTCAGCTGCCAGCACTCGGGTGTTGTTAGAACAGAAGTATGGCAAAGCTGGTTATTAAGGAATTGATTGGAGACCTCTGTCTCAGTGCATGTTCGATACATTAAATGCAAACAATTCTAAATCATTCTATACAAATGAATAAAAATTTAAATACAGTAACCTCATTTTGAAAAGTACTCAGAATGCACAGATGCACCCAGGCCTTATAGGAGACTAATAGCAATAGGCTTAATACAAGACTAAAATTGCTTTGTAGTTCAGAAATCTATTTAATATTGAATGCTTGTATTTTCAATCCTTTCTTAGCCATAAATCAGTACCATACCTGGAGTTTGCGAGTCTGGTATCTCTTACTGGTGGCCTCCTCCAGCTTTGCACTGTAGAGCTTGGCCCGCAGCACCTTCAAGGCCATCTCTTTGTTTTTGATCTGGGAGCGCTCCTGCTGACACTCAGACACTATGCCTGCAGTTCCAAAAATTACAAGGAATTTCCATACTGCAAACTGGAGTCTTGCATTCAACAATCTGAATTATTATAGCAGAATTATTATAAGTGCATGACTTTACAGTCTACTGTAAAGGACTAAATTTAGGGAGACCCAGATGAAATCAACTAGAATTCCATGGTTTGAAGAAAAGAGCATGTATTTATGACCTGTTGACATTTACCTGTGGGTAAATGGACAATCCTTACAGCACTGTCAGTAGTGTTAACATGTTGTCCTCCAGCTCCACTGGCTCTCTTTGTCTCTATCCTTAGGTCTTTAGGGTTTATAGTAAAAGAGATCTGTGGATACATTGCAGTATAATCACTTAATTAAACTCTTAAGTAACTTTCAGGCATATGCATCAAGGCGTCTTCCAGATAATCCTCTTCCTATATGATGTGCACTAAGCTCTTTTCCAGCAAAACACTACAACATGATGCCACTATCCAAATGTGTTGACGTTCTATAAAATCATCTTATTTCCTTGCTATATAAAGCTCATCATGACCAGACTAGGTTTTGTTTTATCTGACCAGCAAACACCACCAGAAGGGAAGGCCCCTCATTGCAGGTCTTCACCAGGACTTCAGCCTGGTTTTTTTATATTGGTTTTAAATTAGGGGATTATATCTAGCATCAAAGCATTTCAGTGTGGGACTCTCTAAATGGTGTGTATAGATACAGTGGAAACCGATGCCTCAAATAACTTAATCAGTTTCTTTGTTGTTGTCTTGGGGTTTAGCTGAACTTTTCAGAGGAAAGACTGTTCAGCCCTTAAAGTTCCTTTTTGCCTACTTTCGGAACAATGCAGTGTCTGTGGTCCTGAGGTTTTTATAGTTGCATACAATTGTTTCCTCAGATCTTTGTGACACTAACTTGTACCCTCGTAACTCCGAATTATGTCAGTTGGCCAATCAAAGCTCCTATAGTCATTACATCAATTTCTACACACTTTCAGACAATGTAAAGCAACAATCAGCTTGATCTATGTAAATTTTTGACCAATTATAAATCTGTCTCTAAAAGACAGACTTAAAATTACCTTTGATATGAACAACATAGATGCCCTAACTGACTTTGCAAAAGAAATATAGGGTTTTGAGTTTTAATGTCTTTAAGCCTGAAACTGAGCACCCTGGTTAGATAAAGAACAAGTATAACTGAAATACACACATTGTTTACAGTTGTTAAGTATAAATAAATAACATTACTGATACATTATTCATGACCGTTCATATATCCAGGATTTTTCAGACCTCTGCTGGCTGTGGTAGTATTGCCACAGTCATCGTGCTGGTGTGCACGCGTCCTTGCTTCTCCGTCTTTGGGACCCTCTGAACACGATGGACCCCTGCTTCAAACTTCATCTTCTTATACGTCAATGGGCCACTGATACTGGCTTTGGCATGCCTTACTCCACCTGAGCAAGGATGAGAGACATGAGACATTAGCTGTAATTAATTTTTCCCAAGCCAACACCACAGACCCAAACAGTTGTGTCCTCATTAAACTTTTGGTAGAATTAAAACTGACCTATGTCACTTGCCATGAATTCCAGAATGTCAAAGTTCCAGCCATGGAAAGCAGCAAAGTTCCGATACATATCAAATATCTCAGCGGTAAAGAGCATGGCTTCCTGACCTCCAACTCCAGCTGTAACCTCTAGAACCAGATCACTCATATCCGACTCTTCCTCAGGAACCAGCAGAGAGAGAATCTACAAGCATTAAAAGTTGGATTTTTTTATACTACAGAAGGACAATCTTTTTATAATCTGCATACTTTTCGTTTATGTTGATTAAAAATGCTAACGATTAAATATATAACATGTAGGAACCTACTGTTTGTTTCGTTTCTTGAATGGCAGCTTGACAAGCCTCCATCTCGGTCTGTGCAAGTTCGCGCAGATCTGGGTCATTCTCTGGAGAGAGCCGAAAGTTAGCGACCTAACCTAGGACAGCTGCCTTGGCCATGCACGTTAAAGATCTTCTTACCTTTCAGTAACGCCTCATTCTCGTCGAACTCCCTCTCTTTTAATTCCAAATCCTTAATTTCTCGGATCAACGGCGCTAACGAAGACATTCTTGTCCTTTTAGTTCTCAAATCCTCGTTGTCCGTTTGTATGTCTGCGGCGTTCACAGCCTGCAAACAGTTTTCGTATTCTGTTTCTACTTTCTTGAGGTAATCATGTAGCGATTTCTTGGAAAAGATCTCGTCCACCGTCAAAATTCTTGTGACCATAGCTGAGTTTGTAACATGAATGTTTCGTTGATGTATTAACAATTGCCAAAAAGTCTGGTTTGCAATTGTGGAAATACTCGCCGATTCCCTGAACGGTCTTGCGTAGTTTCTTATTTGTTTTAAAACAGTCAAGCTGAGTAACTGACGCATAGGAACCATTTTCGCGATGGCCATATCAAGTCAGTAGAATGAAATAAAGTTTAAATCACACTACTCTCATGTATTTCTCCAAACCTTGAACTACTTGCCATCCATGCTTGCGACAGAAACTAAAGTTCATTATGTTTTATTTCCGTGTCAGGTATATTTCACAATAAAAGTTTTTTTTTTCTAAACCTGAAAAATGGTCGTTTACGTTACTCGATGTAAAATATTAAGGAAAAATCAAGGTAATCCATTTTTTGTCAAGGAAATTAAAAAATAAGGTTTGTCAAGGAAAACAAAATAAGTCACAGACTTAATTCCTATTTGGTCTTCAACAGCAAATATAGTATGTGTAAAAATAAACAAAGCTGCATCTAAACCATTGACTGATCTAAACTACTAAACTACTATAAACATAAACTATGAATGCATTGCTTCAACATATGGTTGCATTACCGATTTTTCCAAGTAACTGCTTTTTATTTGATACTAAAACTAATAATTACAATAAAATAAATTTAAACAAAAACATGTACAGTAAAACAGTCTGTATTATTTCATTAAATAATTTTATTTATAATATTTAATTGAGCTGCTCTTCACTAGTAACTGAGTTCTTGAGATGACCTATTTCCTATATGGTTAATAGGGATGTAACCATAGAACCACTCCAATCAGCTCATTTTGTGATACCTGAAATTTCTTTAACTACAGCCTTGATAAGTAAATCATACAGGTATTACTGACATAATGAAAGGGATTCAATACCATATCTGATTCTAGCAGCTTTAAACAATTCCTACACAAGAATTGTGCCTGTCTGCCAAGAATTGTAGTCCATTAACTTTTTGAGCACTTTCAAAGCCAGACCTACACCACTTATACCATTATCCAAGACAGAGGTTCTAGGTGAAATAACATTGTTTTTAATTGTTTTAATAGTTTAGGCCTTGACACAAACATAATTGATTCTGTTTTGCTGAAATTTATATATAGCTTATTCACAAAACCATGCAATTTGCTTTAGAAAATTAATCTCTAATCGTTCTGAACCTTGAAATAAATTGTCATTTCAATACAAAATTCTTAATAAACTGTGTGCATTTACACATGCATGTTCATTTCTAAAACTCTTAGATGCAACATCGAAGATGGAACCTGGCTGATAATTTCCTAGGTCATTTCTGTTTGCTTAAAAAAATTATTTTCACAGTTTTCATGACAAATGGAAGTGCTTTGTTAAAGAGTCCAGCATTGTGTATTCACACCATGGCAGAGCTTTTTATTATTTAATAAATCTATTTATTAAATATATATTGCAACCAGAGTTCTTGATCACATCAAACCAGTCCTATCAGCCTTGCATTGCCTCCCAATTACATTTTGTATTGATTTTAAAATTCTTCTACTGACTTAAAAAGCACTGCACGGGGTTGCTCCTCATTACCTCCAGGAAATTATTTCCTATTATGAACCCCCACGTCCACTAAGATCACAGGGTGCTGGCCTCTTATTAGTTCCAACAATTAATAAGGTAACAGCAGGAGGAAGAGCTTTGGAATTCCACTTTGGAATAACCTTCCAGAATGTGTCCGGGCCTCTGAAACATTCTCAATCTTTAAGTCTAGGTTGAAAACTTACTTATTTAGTTTAACGTTTGATAACTAATGTGCCCCCTTAGATAAAGGTACAGATCCAGGGGTTCATGGGCAAAGGGTTTTATGGTAAACTGGGGTGCTGGTGCTGTTATCCTGCATGTGGTCACTCAAGTTTTTTGACGGTGCCGTGGATGGATTCCAATGTCTCAGAATGCTCCCAAGTCTGTTTTATCTTCTGGTTCTGCCTTTTTAGCTAGGCTGTAATAATTTAATTTAATGCCGGAATTGCTGCCACACTACAGAAATGTTTAAATTTCATCTGTCCCACATATGATCCCATACAGAGCTAATTTTCCCTGTTTTACTTTTCCCGAGAAAAATTGAGATGAGGAGAGACGAGCCTTTCCCGAGATCCATCCTGGTCAGCCACCTCCTCCCTAACCAGATATGATGAAGGACCAACCCACTGCCCTGACAAACCAGTGTGGATGGAGTATAAACCCACTGCCCTGGACCCTCTCACTGCCCAGAATTCTCCCCTGCTATGACTACCATTACCAACCATCAAGACGTTTAGGGCTGAACAGAGGTGTCAATTCCAGATTCAGAAAGTAAAAGTCCTCACCAGAATTTTGCTCAAGCTTGCTAGATTTTCTAATTAGTGCAATCCAGGTAAAATTAGTGGAATCAACACAATCCAGAAAGCCTGAGCAAAATCCTAGTGAGGACTTTTACTTTCTGAACCTGGAATTGACACCTCTGAGACTGAACAGGAATTGCAGTGGGGAAAATAAGTATTTAGTCAGTCACCAATTGTGCAAGTTCTCCCACTTAAAAAGATGAGAGAGGCCTGTAATTGACATCATATGTAGACCTCAACTATGAGAGACAAAATGTGAAAAAAAATTGAGAAAATCATTTTGTCTGACTTTTAAAGAATTTATTTGCAAATAATGGTGGAAAATAAGTATTTGGTCACCTACAAACAAGCAAGATTTCTGGCTGTCACAGACCTGTAACTTCTTTTTAAAGAGGCTCCTCTTTCCCCCACTCATTACTTGTGTTAATGGAACCTGTTTGAAGTCGTTAACAGTATAAAACAGACACCTGCCCACAACCTCAAACAGTCACACTCCAAACTCCACTATGGTGAAGACGAAAGAGCTGTCGGAGGACACCAGAAACCGAATTGTAGACCTGCACCAGGCTGGGAAGACTGAATCTGCAATTGGCAAGCAGCTTGGTGTGAAGAAATCTACTGTGGGAGCAATAATCAGAAAATGGAAGACCTACAAGACCATTACTAATCTCCCTCGATCTGGGGCTCCACGCAAGATCTCAGCCCGTGGGGTCAAAATGATCACAAGAACGGTGAGGAAAAATCCCAGAACCACAAGGGGGGATCTAGTGAATGACCTGCAGAAAGCTGGGACCAACGTTACAAAGGCTACCATCAGCAACACACTACGACGCCAGGGACTCAGATCTTGCAGTGCCAGACGTGTCCCCCTGCTTAAGCCAGTCCATATCCAGGCACGTCTGAAGTTTGCTAGAGAGTATTTGGATGTTCCAGAAGAGTACTGGGAGAATGTCATATGGTCAGATGAAACTAAAGTAGAACTATTTGGTAAAAACACAACTCGTCGTGTTTGGAGGACAGTGAATACTGAGTTGCATCCAAAGAACACCATACCAACTGTGAAGCATGGGGGTGGCGACATCATGCTTTGGAGCTGTTTCTCTGCAAAGGGACCAGGACGGCTGGTCCGTGTACATGAAAGAATGAATGGGGCCATGTATTGTGAGATTTTGGGTGCAAACCTCCTTCCATCAGCAAGGGCAATGAAGATGAAACGTGGCTGGGTCTTTCAGCATGACAATGATCCCAAGCACACTGCCAGGGCAACAAAGGAGTGGCTTTGTAAGAAACATTTCAAAGTCCTGGAGTGGCCTAGCCAGTCTCCCGATCTCAACCCCATCGAAAACCTTTGGAGGGAGTTAAAAGTCCGTGTTGCCCGCCGACAGCCCCAAAACATCACTGCTCTAGAGGAGATCTGCATGGAGGAATGGGCCAACATACCAGCCACAGTGTGTGCCAACCTTGTGAAGACTTACAGAAAACGTTTGACCTCTGTCATTGCCAACAGAGGATATACAACAAAGTATTGAGATGAACTTTTGTTATTGACCAGATACTTATTTTCCACCATTATTTACAAATAAATTCTTTAAAAGTCAGACAAAATGATTCTCAATTTTTTTTTCACATTTTGTCTCTCATAGTTGAGGTCTACCTATGATGTCAATTACCGGCCTCTTGCATCTTTTTAAGTGGGAGAACTTGCACAATTGGTAACTGACTAAATACTTATTTTCCCCACTGTACATAGAGAACTCATGTATATAAAAACAGACCAAAAGGAGAGTTATTTATCCTTTTCAGCTTTTTTTTTTCTTTTCTTTGTTTTTCTACCTCTTTAATTGTTGCTATGGTGACCGGCGTCGGCCAGAGGAGGATGAGTCTTGGTTCCTTTCAAAGTTTCTTCCTTTTGCTCTTGGGGAATTTTTCCTTGACACTGTTGCCCTTGGCTTGCTCACTGTGGGCTTGGACTCGGACACTTGTGTAGCTGCTTTGTGACAACAACTGCGCTATATAAATATATTTTGATTGATTTATTAATGTTGTGTCCCAACTTAGTGAACCTACTACAGCGTAAGTTGTATACAGTACCTCTGCCTAAGTTAAACATAATATGAATTTTAGTTCTCTTTTTAACACGTAGATGGCAGCAAAGGCCCATACATTGCTGTGTGAGCCACATTAATATTTAATACTCTTTTCTTTATGCATTTAATTTAAAATAAGTTTAATCCTGTATTCCAGAAACTAAAATTTAATAGCCTGATAACAGTATGTCAAGTGATTTAGGTTCAGCTTGCAAATGAATGACAAAAGCAGAGAATGAATGTGTGTGCCTGTGCAAAAATAGATTTATAATGATTTGGTTTGCTCCTGTAGTTCACCCGGTAGTCCAGAGCACCAAGCATGGTGCTGAGTAGCAACACCAAGGTCATGGCTCTGATTCACAAAGGATCATACACACAATATCATACTAACAAATAAGTAAGTGACTGTGGATAATATTGTTTTGCTAAATGCTGTAATGTTTTAGAAACATGAAAATAAAGTTAATTCATTTAAACTTTTAGCATTACAGTATTTGTTGTTTTAACTGGAAAGAGCTGGTAAATTGGATTTTGTATTCTAACAAAGTCAAACAAACCTCAAAGCGTCATTCTTTATGGCACGCAAAAAGGTATTATAGACATTATGACATACACAATCAACATCAATGTCATCATCGCTTTCAACAGAGGTTGTTTTACATAGCTCCACAAAAAATGTAATAAATAATCAAAGATAGGGAATTCCGTAGAGTTAATCTTTGAAAAGATTCTGACCATGTCTTATCATTTTCACGGTTAGTGCCAAGTCATTGACCTTTAACCATTAACTACCAAGTCACTTTTTCAAATAAATAATGCATTATTTTTTTGAAAGCACACTCAAAATAATCAAAGCTCAATGTAGCCTCTTAGGAACTTAATGAATCATGTTACTTGATTCTAACCATTTGTTTGTTTAATCAGTACCATGTGAGTGCCCTTTCTTTTACATATAACATATTTGACTAACAGAAAGCTTGTTTACTTGCCCTTTACTCAGCAAAGAGGAAAGATACCTTGTTAGACCACAGAACCTATTCCAATATCAGGGGAAGCAAAAAACCTGGTTGAACTCAAACTGGTGAGATTTTCATACATTCCTAACTTGAGACCTTGCATTCCTTGGCAGTTGGGTTCTCACGAGAAAGAGAGCAGTTCTTGCACAGGGCTATGAATGAATAGTACAATTCTTATCATCATGTACAGTGCCCTCCAGGATTATTGGCATTCTTGCTAAAGATGAACAAAAAAAAGATAAAAGAATGTCTTTGTTGTTAATCAGCATGAAGTATGAACGTAGTCAAAATGGTCAGTGGGTTAAAATTATTCAAGGTTATTCAAAACAAACTTGTAAAAGTACAAATTTCCACTCATAAATTGGCATATATTTTATTCATGTTAAGTACAGATGATTCTCTAGTCTTCAGGTGTCATTCAGGTCTTTCAGTGGGTTATAAATAAATAAGACCAAACCTTAATTATGAGGAACATAGTATAAAACAGAACTCTATTTGCATGACATTATCTTTGATTATGAAAATAAACATTTCTGACATTTTGAACAATTGAAGCTAACATGAATTTGCCAAGTGAAAATGATTACAATAGCAAATCCTGCCTCAAGATCAACAGCATAGACATCTTGGCTATAAAAAAAATCTACTTCCCATAGTTTTTTCAACCAAAAATCCAGTGAATCTTGTTAGTACACATGGTAGGAGTTTTGAGGTTAAAATTTCTCTGCCTCTATGAAGTGGCTAATACTACATAATGGTTTGAGAGTTGTCAAAAGCATACCTCCAAATCTGAGAACATAAAGGGGTTGTTCATCACTCCCCATGAGATGAACCCATCGTGGGTTTACAAGTGATGACTGGGCACTGAACGATCGCAATATTTTATATGGAGGAATGAACTTAGGTTTCTTTATATGTTCTCCCACCACACGCAGCACTGGAAGTACTATTATCCTGGCAAAGGGAGGTTGCATAGACTACCAAAATACACATGTTCCAATAATTGTGACATAAGTTTTTAAATGAGGAAATGTATTTATACAATTTATACATAAAAAAATATTATTATAACTATCAAAGTAATAATTTTGTGTTCTATTTTCAATATGAAAATATCTATAATATTATAATATCATATCTATTTTTCCTGATCTTACAATGGAATGCTAAATCGTTCTGGAAGGAATTGTAACATTTGTCATGAAAGGTGATACATAACCCCATTTTGGTACTGTGGTTCCTGTGGTGCCAATTCCCAAGTAGTTTTGTTCTTTCTATTGGTTTAGTCCAACCTTATTTTTTGCTTTGTATATCATTGCTTTTCATTGTTTCACCTGTTGCATCCCTGTAATCTAATTTGTTGTATACACACATATATATAGTGTATATGTGTATATATATATACACACATATGTGTGTATATATATATACACATATACACCTCCTCTTTTCTTTCTGTCTTGTATTTTTGTTCATTGCCTCTCCAGATCTCTACACTCAGGAGGATGCTGTTCAAGATTCTAATGCTCTCCCAAAGCTGTCTGCCACCTTTGTGAAACTTCTGAACACTTTTGATCACCTCTTACCCTGCAATCTACTGAACGTGCCTGCTGTCTTTTCAGAGCATCTGGTCCCTTCCTGAACCGTGTTCCTGTTTCATCTCCTGTTCCGGTTCCCATTCCTATTTCTGTTCCTGCTCCAGACCAGGACCTTGATCCTGTCTCTGCCTGTATTACTTGCTTGGCCATACCAGTTCCTGGACTGGGCCCAGTGGGAAGTCTGACTCTGGTGTTCCTTTTAACTGACCCCTTTCTGCCCTGGGGACCCTTGTTTGCCTCATTGTGCTCCAGGGGCTGTGCGATAAGGCTGAAGGGTTCTATCACAGTATTCCACATTTGAGGTTGTTTTCCATGGTGCTAAGAGCGATGTGCTTTGTTTTGTTTTGTTTTGTTTTGTTTGGTTTAGTCTAGCCCCTGTCTTGTGTCATTGTGTTCTCCTGCTCCCTCCCCCTCCCATCTGCAGGTGTGACACACTACAGTCGTGTTCCACTTTTGAATCTGACTCGTGCATTTGTCCATTGTGTGCATGTGTGAGTATGCATATATATGTTTGTGTCCTGTCACCGCTCACTACTCACTTTTCTAAGAGTTTTAGAATAGAAAATATGTCTATATAGTCCTAGTCCCGCATAATCTACACATTGTCTGTCTTTAGCAGTTCAACGTGGCATTTATGAAGTTGTAGTGTCCTCTGTTACTGATGTTTGGGGATACTCGTTCCAGATTTAATATTTTTAGGGTGATCTCAGCTCTTCTAAGAGCAAAATGTGGAATTGGTGTTGCCATGTTATTGCAGCACAGGGCAAGACAAACAGAACACTGCGGGAGACACTTCAAAGAGTTGAGACTTATTGTCACGTCATAAAAGTAATATAAAATATCTCGTTAACGCTACATGTATTTGAGGTCAAAGAATGACCAATTGTGATTCATTCCTTGTTTGGACAGTAAACAGTACTAGAAAATTTTACTACATAAAAGAAAGCCTTTTCTGTGTTGTGCAGCTTAACTGTTGACTTAAGACCCTTTTTTGAAAACATGAGACCTGAGCCCAGTTTTTATGCCAGTTTAACTGTAATAAAACATAGCCATATCCAGGGCAGGAAATATTCAACGAAAGCCTTTCACGGGCAGTTATGGAATTTGGAGCTGGCTACTTTTTAATGCAGACCAATACGGTCATTCCATGTGAATCAGTAAGTAGTAATCTATCGCACGTTACATTAGCCTGATAAGCACCCAGGCAATCGCAGCCTTCGAACCATGTACAGAGATATGCAAAGGGTTGGGAATGACGCGAAAGGCCTACTCAGCTATTTTAGAATGTAAGTAAATTCATCGCGACACACTAACAAAGGGAGTATCTGTTCTCACTAAGAAGAACGGGTAATTGCAGTCAGCACACGTCCTCTAAGATCCGAATAGCTGTAACACTGGAGTGCGGCACTTTGTCCTGCTGTCGGTTATACACCAAATTTAATATGATGATGTTTTTGAACAAAAGTTTGATACTGATAAGAAAATAAGTATGTACTTCCATTAACGTTATGGGTGTGCGTAATTCAGACTGCAACGTGACAACTTGCGTTATTTATGGATTTAGCATGGTTTTAGTATTTTGTACGGAGTAGAATACCAAAGTGTTCAAAAAAGGTCCAAAGTGGCAGGCTAGAAGAGACACGTCAGAGCGCTGCAAGAACACTTGTGAATCTATAGTACGCGTGTACATGTGTGCGTGCGAGCGTGTAGCCAAGTGTCGTTTACTCGTCTGTTTAAAACTAGTCAAGTTTAAAACTGGTTTATTTTGGCACCGCATATTCTTTCTGAGCCGATCACGGCAGGAGATCGTATGAGAAAGCCCCAAAATAGTTACGGACACGAAAATTCCCAGACGTGAGTTTCAACCATCTGTTTGATTTAAAAACACGAGTATTTAAAAGAATGACTCATTCAGCCAATGCAGTTAACAAGGATCAAATAAAGAAGGGCAGGTCTTTCCTATACAGTTCCTGTTTTGTTTCATATGTTTTCTCAATTTGTCAGTGCCTGACAGCTTTTATGCCTCGTCCTGCCTTAAAGGAGGATGTTGGCATTGTTTGGAAGTAAAAACAGGAATATCTCAAATGGGCTAAACAGAACCTCCATATTCCTTTCTGTGAATCAGGGTTACCAACACCATTTCTTCAGTTAATACATATAGCATTCACTCATTCACCAAGACAAAGTTTGTGTTCTTTGGGAGGGTAATATATTTGGCTTATTTGATTGTGATTAGACAACAAAGGGGCATGCGTACTACACACCTTGTACTACAATACTTGCTATCAGTATTGAGGCAGGGGTGTGGGCGGAGTAAAACCAGGGTGTTGCCACTTCGTTTTTTGATGTCATGTTTGGCTTTAACTGACATCACCTGGTCATTTACATATGTCACACTCATCACGTTTAATTCCCCATTTGAACTTGTCTCAACCACTTTGCCACTGTTTCTCAGCACTGAGCATTCAGTTTCATAAATCTCATGACAAAATAAAATGTGGTGATTTGGCATGACCCGCTGGGAAAATTGGGAAAATGGCATGATTGTGGGTGCATGAGCAATGGGGAAGGTCACAGAGCTGCAGTACTGGGAAGTGGGGCACTCAGTCTGCTGATTCTATAAAACACAACATGCTGGCAGACCATAAATGGGCGGTTACACAAGCAAGGCTTGATGACCAAGGAAGAGGAATTATGCATTGAAATGAATATCTTCCTTTGTGTGTGGGCAAAAGAACACTGAAGCTTTGCAGAATATTTGCTGAATGGAGTGAAATACATTTTCATTATAATGTGTAGCTAGCTGTGGTTTAATGAAGCCGCTGTAAAGATTATTTGAAAAATACAGAGAAATTTATTCTCAGAAAATATTCTTCCGACAAGCAGAGTCAGCCACATTCATGGGATGGGGAGTTATGTGCTACTGGTGTGCAGTAACTGAGAATAAACTTGTTGAGGGAGGTGTGTTGCTGGGCACTGGGCCTCCACCGTAGGCTACATGGTATTCCACAGTTTGTTGTGACTCATAATGTTTCCCCTGTACTTCCACCTCTTCACCGACAGGCATGATGGGAAATAGTGCAGCCACACATTATCCCTGGCATTAGCATTGTTTACTCAAATATATATTTGTTATCTGATGTGCAATGTGGCAACACCACAGCACTCGTGGAACACTCCAAGCACTTTTGGCAGTGCTGGACGTTGTGATACTGCTTGTGACGCACAACAACATGTCTGCTTATGATAACAAACATGTGCGGCACCACGTTGCTAGAACACGTGCATTAGTAGGCTGTGAGGCAGATTTTTCTGTAACATACCCTAGTAGCCTACAGACCAGAGTGTGAATTTGTATTATTCATATCGGAGTTAACACCATAGTCTATAAGCTGCTGGTATTTCAGCTAATGTAAGACTTCTGCCCAAAACACCCTGTTTCTCTGGAAACTTTGTATACTTTAAATTTATATTCTCTAAACTGAGTAAACTGAGTCTCTCTCTCTCTCTCTCTCTCTCTCTCTCTCTATATATATATATATATATATATATATATATATAGAGAGAGAGAGAGAGAGAGAGAGAGAGAGAGAGAGAGAAAGAGAGAGAGAGAGAGAGAGAGACTCAGTTTACTCAGTTTAGAGAATATAAATTTAAAGTATACAAAGTTTCCAGAGAAACAGGGTGTTTTGGGCAGAAGTCTTACATTAGCTGAAATACCAGCAGCTTATAGACTATGGTGTTAACTCCGATATGAATAATACATCTCCAATTTACTCGACATTTGTTTCTGCTGTTGGCAGCATGGAGGGGGCGAGAGACGTGAGTGAAGTTGAGGAGAATCCTTATTCTCAATAATAATGACTCAGTGTCTCAACATTGAGCTAGTTAATGATAAAAGAAAGTAAAGACCCAAACATGCTGGCAGTTAGGTTTATAAAGCTGCCATGCAAGAGAACTACTCTGTAGCAGCAAACAATTGACAGCACTAGAGCAGCAAACCTGTGGGCTTCAAATATGGGAGAAACAAAACAAGGCACAGGTGGACATGCAGAGCATTGTGTGTGGGTGCACTGTAACATCTGTGCTGTGTGACTGCCATACTTTTTGTGTTTGATCCATCAGCGCATTCGTTTGTTCATATAATATGTAGTTGTCTGTACTCAGATCATGTGTTAAGCAGTGAACCATCATGTCCTGATTGCACTTCAGGTTGTTTTCAAACCCTTTTTCAAACTCAAAAAGTTTTCCACATTTTGGTATTTCAGGCTTATCTTAAAATCACATCCACTATTTTCACAATACTCTGCAATGGCAAAATGTAAATATTTTTTCCAGATGTTTTTGTACAATCCTTAAAAATAAAATGAAAAATGAAAGTCTTGCGTTTTGAGCAAGACATTTTTTTGTGTGTGTTTCAGACCTTTTGTTATGACACTCACAGTCATACTCTGCTGCATAATACTTCTATCACCCATCACATGAGTCCAGTTACAGTTATGAGTGAAATCTGAGCCACATTTCAGTTATGAGTGAAATCTGAGCCATCTGTAGACCTGCAAGACAAGTTTGTGAGTAATCAGGAGCAGGACCATGATCAAAGGTAACCAAGAACACAATCGTGGAATATGATATAGAGTTCCTTTGCGGAGATAGAAATTGCAGAAGGATAGCAAATCACCAAATTAAGCCTTTATGGTAGAGTGGCCAGCTGCTATCCCTCACTAAAAGACATGCTAGAGTCTTTTGGTTGTTTTCCTTGGAGTTTTTTCAGACCCTGGGAAGAAAGATCTCTGGCCTTCTAAAACAAGGACTGAAGTATTTTGCTGGTAGTTTTAAAATCAACTCTAGAATCAAACATGGTGGTGGCATTATTATGCTGTGGACATGTTTCCCTGTGACAGGGACTCAGAGACTTCTCAGGATAGGAGAGATGGATGCAGAAAACTATAGAGCAATCCTGCATGACAGCCTGTTCCCAGTATGCTCGAAATCTCAGGCTGGGGCAAATGTTTACATTTCAGCATTATGACCCGAGGCATACGAAGAAAAGAAGAACTGCTTGGCCAAAACTCTATGGAAGTCCTGAGTGGCCACCCAGGTTCTCTGTTTAGGCCCAAGAGAGCATTTCTGGCAAGGCTAGGCTAGGCAGGTTTATTTGTGTAGCACTTTTTTACACATATAGGCAATTCGAAATGCTTTAAATAGACATAAGAAATTAAAATAATAAAGCTTAATACATCTAGAGATCCAGTGGACGGGGGTGGGATAAAAAATCGCTAAGTTGCCAATTCTGCTTTATCACCACGCCTCATTTAGGGGGGCCTTGGGGGCGGGGGGCTTTGGATGCAAGAATGGCTGCCCCTGACCCCCCCTAGAAACAGTGTGTTTCAGCCAGCACATCACTGGTTATTGTCTGAATGTCATGTGTTTTGTTTGAGTACTTTTTAGGTTATTAAATTCATGTTTTCACGAAACTTGCGTTTTCGCTTCCTTTATTCTACACGTGCTCTACCCGTGACAGTATGTAAATATAATTAAATAAGTAAAACAATAAATGATAAAAGTAAAGTAAAATTAAAATAGTACAAAAAAGATTTTTATAATGAAATAGAATAGTATGAATAATTTGAATAATAAAACAAGCATCAAATCAAAGCTGTAAAAAACATTAAAAAACAATGTGCTATACAGATGTGCAGTAGCTTACGTGGTCTGAATGGGAGAACAACAGATATGTTTTCTATTTGCTTTTGAAAACGGTTACAGTCTGTGCACACTTCATGGCCTTGGACAGTTTATTCCAACTGACTGCCACATAATGGCAAAAGGTTGACTCACCATGTAAAATTCTAGTGACTGTTAGTAAGTCAGGCTCCACTGATTTAAGGTACCTAATAGGTTTGTATTTTTTAAGTGTATCAGTAATGTATTCAAATCACAAAATAGCTTCCACATTCCACAAGTATTTAGTAATAGTAACAGTATGGTTTAAATTATTGACTAATTACATTTAATTGATTAATTAAATTATAATTTAATTCATTAAATTAGTTTAATTTGACCTTTTTTTGTTTCTACATTATAATCTTGAAAGCTTTGCTAGTTTAATTTTCCATGTACTCAGCCTTTCTACACTGCCATTTAGGCGTTTTTGCAGTTTTTGTGCATCTGCATGGAGACTTCTGCATTTAATAGATTTTGTTCTCTTTTTCAAGCACCAGCACACTGATTATATAAATCCCGGCTTTGAGGTTGCCTTTGAGAGTATTTGCAGAACTTGATTATAAGTGTGTTATTGAGGACATGGACTTAATAAGTAGATCTCTAGTGGTGTAATTTACTTTCCTCTTATAAACAGGATGCCTTTCTACCACTAATAAGGCCATAGATATGAAGACAGATATTTAAAAAATGCAGGAGTGGTGTAATAGAGCTACATCCTTGACATTGGTTGAGATGCTAAGACCTTTTTGAAATAAACAAGTCCAGAGTGTCACTTTGAGAGTGGGCCCAGTCACATGCTAATAGACACCATTGTTGGCATTTTTGTTTATTGTGTATGTGAACTCTTCAGCAATAACATCAAAGTTACTTGATATAAAAATAAAAACTGCATGAATGTAAAATCATCAATAACTTTTCTATGGTATTTAGGGGGCCTGTAGACAGTTACTAATAAAAGTTGTAGTGCATAGAGGTGGCAGCTGTATTCCCCAAATGATAACTGCTTATACTCAAAATAGGGGAGCTATCCCACCACCTTTTCACACATGAGGCAGTTATAAAATTTAAGTTTGGTGGAGCAGATTCGACCATAACTGTTGCACTGCTACATTCATTTACCCTGGTCCCTGACCCCATGGTCAGACCCATGAAGGGTCTGAATACTTAGACGTTAGCGGGTCTAACTCATCACCAGGCTACATCTACATTTTTTTGTTCAGACAATTTGTTGTTAACCTTGTTAAAAGGCTTAATATTTTGGCCTTGGAACTGCAATAATTGTCTCAAAAACAAATTCAGAAAGCCAGTGTTTCATGTGTCACAAACCTAAAGAACCAGACCTATCAGTTTGTGAAGTGGGGCTTTCTATGAAACAGGGGTATGAGAAGAGAAGCCACGTATAAAATTATATTTGCTATCAAGTTTGCTATTTTCAAAACAATGGCTAAGACATGTCTCTCGACTGGCCTGGGAACGTCTTGGTGTTCCACCCGAGGAGCTGGCTGAGCTGTCTGGGGAGAGGGAGGTTTGGGGTTCCCTGCTCAGACTGCTACCGGAATAAACGGTAGATAATGGATGGATGGATGGATGGATGGATGGATGGCTAAGACATGATGTTTGCAATTTACTTGAAAAATCAGATTGCCACAGCCAAATTTGCAGATAAACTCTGTTTGGAAAATGTAATTTAAAGAAAGATTGGGTTTGTCACAAAAACCTGATGCTTTTCCATCCATTTATCCTGAGGATACAGTTTAAGCCAACACATTGGTCAACTGGTAAGTTTATTTCTTGTGTTTTAACCATTAACTGTGTTCAACAAATCTGCTAAGTTGTAGCAAATGTTAGACTAAATTAGCTGCCATTATTCTGGAAGAAAGTTTCCAATGACTTTGGGTTGTTCATGAAGAACGTATAATAAAGGTCATCCTCATAAGCTGCTCATATAGTGTTAGCAAGATAAGGTTCATAAGGCTAATTCAAGTGTCTACTGTGGTGCTCAAAGCATTTCTTTGTAATGGCACATCTGGTTGCTTGTCTTTACAGAGATGGAAATTGGGATCAAGGATGTCTAACATTAGCAACCCATTATTATCTGTTTGAAAATGCAATCAAGCCCAAAGTCCATGCTACCTGTTAACATTGTGGAGAACAATATATAAAATGCATTACCATTCTGGGCCTACTCTAATTTCTTCTTCTTTTTCTTTGTTAGATTCCAACAACAAGCCACATTCTATGAGTGCAGCAATATTCTCCTCTTTCTACAGATGTGTGGTGGAGCATCGTCACCTGCTGAATCACAGGGTGGTATGGCAGCTGCACCACAATGGAAAGAGAAGCTCTCCAGCGCATAATGAAAACTGCCCAGCACATCATGGATACACGTATTCCAAGCAGGGGGATACTTGTGCATCAGCAGAATCATGGTGGACCCTGTCACCCTGCTCATGGATTGTTCACCCTGCTCCCTTCATGGAGGAGGCTTTGCAACAATCAAACACATGACAACAGTTCTTATCCACAAGCTATCTGCCTTGTCAACTCCAACTCCACAACCTCATCCAATACTACTATACACATATTTGCGCATTGTCAGCTGTGTTTAGGATAGATTTATAACTCCATACGTCACTTTGTTCAGTATACTGTTTTAAATACCAGTATCACACTACATTACCAAATATTATTTTAGTAGTTTAATTGATGACAGGAGAGGTACTTTAAGAGTAGTCTGAAAAGTACCAAAAGGTGGAAAACTCAAAAGGGTCTACAAACATTCCATATTTACTATGGAAGTTTCCTCTTATTGTATTTGCCTGGTGAGCCTCAGGTGATCAAGGCATTAGAACAATGGAGAGGTTGTGTACATTGAACATGTGACAGGATGCTCCTCCGTAAAAAGGTTTAGAAAGATGACCTTTTTATTTTCACTGATAATAACCTGAGATGATGGAATGTTCCGGAGGACACGAATGATGCATTTTTAGTATTTAACTTATTTTAGTTCATCTTTTTGTGGAATATGAAATTTGTTCAGAGCTAAAATTAGTAATATGGGAGCCATGGGATGGGGATGGTTATAACAAAGGGCTGGTTGTACCAGCATCACCTTTACCAATAAGGGATAGTCTAAGAATGATGTGATTATGTGA
Organism: Brachyhypopomus gauderio; assembly: GCF_052324685.1. NCBI lineage: Eukaryota > Metazoa > Chordata > Actinopteri > Gymnotiformes > Hypopomidae > Brachyhypopomus > Brachyhypopomus gauderio. The sequence continues at coordinate 16,611,534 of NC_135225.1, forward strand.
TCAGACTTGGCTCAAGTCTATATTTTTGTCTGCTAAGTGGCATTGAGCAGATACTGCAAGAAAAACCTTCTTTTTTAGCATAATCTCTGTCTAGCATACCTGTATCCCATATATGAGCCCCAAATCTTGTGTATATTGTCAACCTATTTGAGTAATGTGGTGTTGACTTTAGGTTTAAAGTGGAATCTTTTAATGAATATTTCTACTGCACACACAATAATAAATATTATTTATGCAAATACATGTATTTACATATACACAAATATCCCGATTTCACATTACCTTTATTTAAAACAAGTTATTCACGAAAAAGAAACACCAGAAACAATTGTGTCCAAGCAAGGTTGGTTATTGTCAGATAATTAGTTACATGATATTTACTGGAAAAGGTTTGGTAGCTTATATATCAACATATTAATGGGTTATACAGATCCAGCTTTAAAGTAGCTATACCTAATAAACTCACAAGTTGTGATATTGTGACAGTGTGAAGTTGTGACAGTATGACATCTTTGTCATGTGCATGCTATGAGTATATGAATGACTAAACTGTATGACTTGGCAAACTGGAAAAAAGAAACTTCTGACTTCTAAAGTCTTCATATCTAAACTAAGTTGTCAACTTGGCATTACTGTAAATGTTCCCATTTGCAGGTTCCCCATTAACCACCAGCATTGATTAATCATAGAAACATTACTGTGTTGGGCATGTAAAAAAACAAAAAACAAACAAGTATTGCAGAAGCAAAGGTAACAAGCAAGAGAGGACTTTCAGCTCATTTTCAACCAGTGTTCAGAAGAACCTTTCCTTTTTAAAAGCAGTCTCATCTCTGAAAATTGGGTGCTACACACTTACAGCTTAATTTACCGTTGCCTGAAGAATTCATGATCATGTTCAGTCAAAATACATTTTACATCAGCTTTAATTAATTTTTTTCAGCTTTTCTTCACATTAGTTTTCATTGATTTTCACATACGCTTTTATTGATTTTGTATAGACAACAGATTTATTATTTGATGTAGCTTAGATGACTTAACTCTAGATATGAGGCATCAAACAGTTAAAGCAGCTTCTAGCTCATGACGCAATTTTTAATGGCACACTTCTCATGTGCTGTGATGGAAATGTAATGCATAAATTGTGCCCCTCCCAGGCACATATAAACATTACCCATGACCAAGACACCAGACTTACTGAGTTTTCTTTTTTCATTAGGTTTTGACCTTCGATGGACACAATTCTGCATTGTGCATATTCTGTTATAGCAGAAGTCTAAGGATTAGGTGTTCCTGCGAGAGAGTGTTGATCTACTGTGAGTCTGTATTTGACTATTCAGTTTTGCTAACTCAATAAGAGAAGTTTATAGTGCACTTAGAATTTAAAATTAACTTTGGGCAGCAAAACTGCAGTGTGTAACTTTCATTCTTGGTCCAAGCTGTGGAAAAACATCGTCAGTGCTGCCGTTTTGTGAAAGGAAATGTAAGTGTCTGAAAAGACCTTGGAAACGGTTTTGTATTTCATATTACAAACACAAGACAAATATATACTGACGTACATAACTAAACACTGATACTGATTACAAATACTGAAGTTAATGTTACAGACAATAATGATTAATGCTAAGAGGCTAACTCTCTCACTCTCAATTTTGGTATTTGTGTGTTATTTTCAGGGACAGCCCCCAGACTATCCCTCCCATACCACTGTAGACTGGTGTTAAACTAGACAGGGTGTGGGAGGCAAAGCGTTCTGGTTGTAAGTCTTCCATACATAACCACTGACAGCTAAAACCATAAGAAAACAAGCCTTCTGCCAATTCTATTTTAAATTCCCCAGTGACTGTATTGCACCAAGCAATGTGAGCTGTTATGTGACTTGTAAGTACTTATTACATTCAGCCATAATTTGAAGTTTTGCCTGCCTGAGTTTTTGGCTTGTGTACACAAATGACACTTCACTGGTACAATTAAACACAATTTGGGAATTTAAAAAACGCAAAAAGTAGGCATTTATTAAAAGGAAAAGAACAAAGTTTGTGTTGGCACCGAGATGGGCCAATTGCAGTCTAAGTACAGACCCCTTCAGGGCCAGACAGTGCTGTTTCTCTACCCTCAGGCTGTTGTGACGAGGATTTGTGGATTGGTGAACAT